>NW_018164540.1:164249-196174 GCF_001263595.1 Phalaenopsis equestris
TTCGCCCGTAATGTGGGAACCCTTGCTTATTTAACACTACACCCGGGCGCCGGTGTAGCGGCCCTTGCACACTTTTCACTGTATTCAGGCTATACAGCGCGTCGCTTCCAGGGGACGCCCTAGCACTTACACAATGATCAAAAGGATTCATGTCATGATTTTTTCGACAAGTTTTACGCTGGCTGTCAAACTACCTAACGCAACCCTCCACTTTTCTCAACCGGGCTTGGGACCGGCAACGACAGTGTTAAATGTTTGCTATTAAATATTAATCAAACGCTAAAGCAAAATCTAAAATAGCTTTACCCTCTTCAATAGTTACTCCAAAACCGTAACCACCATGAATATTTCTGAAATCTTCTACCACTCTACCGACATGTCCATTTAAATCTCCTCCAATAAAAATTCTTTCTTCAAGATGTATCATTTATATTGATTCTTTTAGGACATCCTAGAATTTTTCTTTTGAACATATATCTAAACCTACTTCAGGAGTATAAGCATTTATAACAATAAAATCATACTATCAACAATAATCTTTATTACTATAATTTTATTTCTAATTCTATTAATTTTTACAACATTATGTTTCAAATTGTTCTCTTTAATTACACTTACACCATTTCTAGTGCAAATCCTACCTGAGTACCAAAATTTAAAACCTAAGCTATCACTCTCCTTAGCCTTTTCTCCAACCCATTTAGCATATTTATCTTCCTATGAACTATAATATCAACTAATTTTATTAATTTACCTGTGAAAGTACCTATATTCCAAGATCATATCCTAATATTAATTTTATGGACTAACAATTTTGCCCTCATCCGTCCGTAATGTGAGAACTCTTACTTATTTGACACTACACTCAAGTGTCGGTGTAGCAGATCTTGCACACTTTTCACTATATTCAGGTCATACAGCAGGCCATTTTCAGGGGACGTCCTAGCATTTACACAATGATTTAAAGGATTCATGTCATGATTTTTAGATAAATTTTACGCTGGTTTTCAACTACCTAATGTAACCCTCCACTTTTCGTATTCGGGCTAATCATTGCTTGTTGAAACAGCCAAGTGGACGTAAGGACCATAATATAGAGTCAGTATTATGGTCATCCTAGACAAATCCACTAGGGACATTTGCATTGATTACACAATATTGCTTGTCAAGTAGGAGAAAAGCTTAAGTTTGTACCTTGGGCTAATTCCACTAAGGAAATCCCTGAGAAAAATTGATAGTCTAAGGCGAAACAAGGTTGATTACCATGATCCCTTTATTTTTTAATACAAATCAAATGTTTAACTTTTGAGTCCTCTGGGAAACCTCCCTCATCGGACGAGTTTACTCTTGATGAGCAGAGTCTTTGTTGGGATTTAAGTGTGCCCTTGGTATGCCTTTTTGAATTTTTTATTCAGATGGCATACCCTTACAGAACAGGTGCAGAAAAGGTTTACTTCCTAGGCTCACTGCTTCACATACTAGCATTGAAGTATTGCTTTGTTATTTGTTAAAAAGAATAACAAATCTTTTAACACAAAACATATTCTAGCTCTTTTTCTTCCCTTTCCAAAGCTTTCAATCATAACAAATTAAGCTATTGGAAAAGGCAATAATCTAGCCATTTGTGGTGATTTTTCACATTGATGTAGCGCCTGGGTATGTGGCCGTTGTCAGTAAACACTGTGGAACCACAAACATTTAAAAGAATGAAAACTAGCAAATCTGCAAAAAATAATGTCGCACAAAATTACAGAAGTTACAACTGAAACACAAAAATATTAAAAACACAAAAGGTAAATGAGTTGAGAGAGAGTCATTTAAGCATTAGTTAATTCATAGATCTTTAATTCCCGAGGATTGGAATTCCATTGCTGTCATTTCATATGTATATGGTTACAATTATTTACGCTCCCAGTGTGCCTATGATACCAGGCGGATTTTTAGCTAGTGTGTATCACCTTACGAAAATACGTTATGGTATAGATAATTATTTATCATTGAATAATTATGGTATAGATAATTATTTACCGAATTGACCTAGATTAATATAAATGATACATCTTAAAGAAAAAAATTTATTGGAAGAGATTTAAATGGACATGTTGGTAGAGTGGTAGAAGATTTTAGAAATGTTCATGGTGGCTACGGTTTTAGAGTGATTAATGAAGAAGGAAGTGTCGTATTAGATTTTGCTTTAATATATGATTTTATTATTGATAATATTTTATTCAAGATAATAGATGAATATATTATTACTTATAAGAATGGATATAATAACACATTTTTTTTTTTTTTTGTGCGAAGAAGAGATCGCCGAAAATGTAAATGTTGTAAGGTCATTCCTAGTGAGAATTTAAGTATTTAACATTGATTATTACTTTAAAATTTTAAGATGAAGAGTCCTAAGATAAATAATATTATGAATCGTCATCTTAAAATTAGATGGGGCACTTAAAAAACACAAATAAAATTACTTTTATGAATAAACTTTAAGATTTCAACATTATGGATGTTTATGAAGAATTAAATTTTATGTAGGATAAAATAATAAACACTATTAAACAAGTGACAAAAGATATATTTAGAGAATCAAAAGGAAACATTTCTATAAATAAAAATAGTTGGTGGTGGAATAATAATGTGCAATAAAATGGAATAATAATGTGCAATGGAATAATAATGTGCAATAAAAGATAAAATATAAAAAGTTGTGTTATAAAAATTGATTTAAATGCAAAAACTTAGATAAATTAGAAAAATATAAGGCGACCTGTAGGAAATCTAAGAGAACAAATTCTCTTGCTAAAAATTATATTTTTAGGGAGCTTTATTATAGATTAGATACTAAAGAGGGTGAAAAATATATGTATAAACTAGCCAAGCAAAAAGAAGAAAAAAGTAAAGATTTAATTTAAGTAAAGTGTACTAAAGATGAAAATAAAAAAAAATTATTTTTCTTAAAGAAAAATATTTAACATAGGTGGGTGAGCTATTTTGTTAAACTTTTCAATGAAGTTTTTGAAAATACGATTGATCTTAATGTTCTTAATATCATTAATAATAATAAAATATTTTATTTTTATCGTCACATTACTAAGAAAGAAATCGAGGAGGCTTTAGAGAAAACTGAGGATAGAAAATCAGTATGACTTAATGATATCTCAAATAAAGTTTGAAAATATTTAGGAGATTTGTGAGTTTCTTGGCTTACTAAACTCTTTAATATTATTTTAAAAAATAAAAAGATGTCTGAGGAGTGGAAGAAAAACATCTTGGTCCCATTTTTAAGAATAACGGGGATGCACAAGAGTGTGTAAATTATAGAAGAGTTAAGTTGATGTGTCATACTTTAAAATTATGGGAGGTAATTGAACATAGGATTTAGACGTGTTACAAAAATTTCTCATAATCAGTTTGTATTTATATCGGGCAGGTCTACTATGGAAGCTATACATTTATTGAGAGGTTTGATGAAGAAGTATAGTAAAAATAAGGAGGATCTACATATGATTTTTATTGACTTACAAAAAGGTTACGATAAGGTTCCAAGAGTAGTCTTTTGAAGAGTTCTAGAGAAGAAAAATTTTGATATGACTTATATTCAAGCCATTAAAGATATTTATACTGGAGCTATTACTTGTGCTCAAATAGAAGGAGGATTGATAAAGTATTTTCTTATTTCAGCTGGATTACATCAAGAATAAGTTATGGATGCTTTTACCAAAAATTTACAGGAGAATGTACCTTTGTGTATGTTTTCGTTGATGATATCGTTCTTGTGAATAAGACTAAGAGAAAGAGTTTAGGAAAAAAATTGAATTATGGAGGTCTACATTGGAGTCTAAAAGTCTTTGTTTTAGTAGAAATAAAATTGAATACATGGAATGTAATTTTAGTAGCAGAGTTGTAACTAACGTTTTAGATTTCTCAGGTCTATTGTTCGAAGTGATGGTTATATAGATGAGAATGTTATTAGTAGAATTCAAGTTGGTTTGTTGAATTTGAGGGATGCATCAGGTCTATTGTGTGATAAAAAAATACCACTTAGACTGAAAGAAAAATTTTATGAGATGGTGGTGAGACCTGCTATGCTCTATGGCACAAAATGTTTGCCTTTAAAAGTGAAGCATAAAACAAAGTTAAGTGTTGCTGAGATGAGAATTCTTATGTGGATGAGTGAGTGACTTGACACTTAGATACAAAATGTGAAATAAATATATCCGTTATAGTGTTGGTGTAGCTCCAGTGGAGGACAAGGTTAGAGAGAGTCATCCTAGATGGTTTGGTCACATTAAACGTCGACCATCAGATCATTCGTTTATGAGAGTAGAGGTTTTAGAATCGATTTATGTGAAGAAAGACAAGGTAGACATAAAAAAACTTGAGCATATTGTATAAAAAATAATATTAATCTATAAGAATTAAATGAAAATATATTGCTCAATAGGACGCAATGGAGAAAAAGGATTCATGTGACCGACCCCACTTCGTGGGATAAAGACTTGTTATTCTCGAGAACTCTCTCATTGAATTCTTCCAATTTATTATATTATCACATCATCTGTTGTGCTCTAATTTTTCTATTTATTATTTTATTTAAAGACAGGTTGTTGCTTTCTTAGTGTGAAGCTTCTTTTAAATTAGATACCTCACATCATTATCATTGCATTTGAAAGTTTATGATTTTATTTTCATGTAAACTTAATGTATGGCATATTAATTGAATTATTAAAAAATCTAAGAAATGATGCAATTTAAACAGTATAGGTTGAATAATTGTTCTAATCATGAACCAGGTAACTATCGTGAAATTCCAATTTACATTTCTACATTCAATGAAGAAAAGGTTTTAGCAAATTTAGGATGGATTAATGATTTTGAAGAATTCCTTGAAAGTACAAGTTGTCTAATTCAGAGTTATTGCACCAAATCAAAATTAGTTTGACATGTTCATTTATTT
Source organism: Phalaenopsis equestris (assembly GCF_001263595.1). NCBI lineage: Eukaryota > Viridiplantae > Streptophyta > Magnoliopsida > Asparagales > Orchidaceae > Phalaenopsis > Phalaenopsis equestris. The sequence goes on from NW_018164540.1 coordinate 169,210, forward strand.
TGGCTAAATATTACCATTAAATTGTTATGGGTGAATGTAAAATATATAATTCAAGTTAAATATTTGTCTTTTGGTGAATTGTGAATCTTGGGATCAATTCCATATATGGCTTTTTGTTATTGTTGTAAATAAGGTATTTATGGTTTGTTTGTGTTTTATTCATGACTTATATGACTTGAAGCTAAACACTATTTATCTTTAGGTTACTTTATTTTTGTTATTGTTTCACTAAAAAATTTAAGCGAAAAATCACGGATGAACTAAACTATTGTTCACAAAAACATTGCTTGAGGTTTTATTACTAACTCTAGATAAGGAACAATATTACCATTCTACCAAAATTGCAACACTTATGCTTATTGCTACAGAGAACTCAATCACAACTCACCTAAAGCTATTGGTATGCATCAACAAAAAAGTCATGTTTGGTTAAATTTGATTATTGAAAAGATTGTAATTCATGTATATTATTTTGAGGATGTTTTAGCCATAGAAAACTATCAGCATCTATAATATGAATCTATATTTGATGATTTTTAAACTAAATAAACATCCATATTAGACGATATTCATGAGCTTATTTTTACAAGATAATGAGCTATAACTCTTGTTTTAAAGCAAATTGATCATGAGATCATCTAATCATAGAAATCGAATCAAAGCCTGGACATGAATTTTGAACCAAACATGTCTATTATATTTGATGAATCAAATGGTCATTCTGAAAAATGCGAACCCTTGGTAAACTACTAGTGGGCATTATTCCTGTGATGAGTAATCATATTGAAATTGACTATTTGGCTCTCATATTGAAAATGACTATTTGGCTCCTGGTTTAATGACACACAATATCATATAATTAATCTCATGATGAGAGCCGAGTGATGTCAATATATCTGGAAATCCGTTAATAGTAATTGCCTCAAAAAATAGTTGAAATATGAAAATCATTTCATTTTGCTAATTTTAAAGACGTATAATTCATTTCAACTAATGTTAAACAATTTTTATTAATTTTCCTTAATAAGTTTTCCGTGTGAGAAAATCCTAGTTGTCTAGTTTGTTTATTTTTAATTTTGTTAGCATTTCAATTTCTAGTATTTATTGCCTGGTTATTATTAGTATCCTTTGACTTACATATTAGTCTCTTAGTATTTTTATTATTTACTTCATAAGTTTATACCATATTAGTCATTTGTATTACTTTGCTTGATGTGCATAAGGATATTCATAAAACATGAACTATTAATCATGATAATTATAAGTTTTATATTTATTTGAATAGAAGAAATATAATTTAAACTTGTTGATAAGGTCATTTTGAATTTAATATGTGAAAATAATATTAGAAAGGCCGAGTCATTTTAAAATTTTGTAACAAATTGGAACTAGTGCTGAAAATTGAATTTTTTAAGAAATACTATATTACTTCAATTTTAATGTGTTTGATTTGTCATTATTTCTTGAGCTTATTGCCAATTCTTTGAATTCTTTTGTGCCCTATATGACATACACTAAAGTTAAAAGGCGATGGTAGATCAAACAAAGATTTGTAGAAGCTTTGTGAGGAAACTCGCATAAATGTTTTGTACAACCATTTCCTGGTGTGACTGTAATTCCTATGACCATTGTGTGCCAAGAGTATGAAAAACAATGACCGGGTGTGGTATTTACCCTTTATCAAACAAATTATTGCATTTTTCAAGTTTTTTAAATGTTCAAAATTGTAGCTATGCTCTTAGTAGGATAGAAAATCTTTTATCCATGCCATGACCATAAACATATAGGTATCAAATGCATTTTTGATACTTGAACAGAAAACCTAGTAAACCAAGAGATGTGATGGTTAGAAGTTTTTTTAAAGCAGGCAAGGTAACTAAGAAAGGCATGTGATTTACGGAGTTATTTTAATCTTGCTATTAGAATTAGTGTTGCACATTTAGTAGCTTTTTTTTTTTTGTATTTTATTCTCTTAGTTGGGTTTTATAACCGACTATAGAAGAGGGTGCAAGTTATTATAACTGACTATAGAGAACTTTTATTTTTGGTTTGCTCATGTATTTCACAATTTAGAATGCCCACCTGCATAAGAACCAATCACTTTCTTAATTTTATGTCTTCTTTATATCTCGGTTTTAAAAAAAAAAGTCATTTGGCGTCTTCTTGTTGATTATTTGTACTTGAGAAGTTTGTATTTTTCTGGTTAGTGAATAGTAGAGCAGGCGTAACTGCTTGGAGAGGAGGGTGAACTGCTTTGGTTTTTTTTTTTTTTTTTTTTTGTGCAGGATGAGAATCTATGGCCATTGATGTCTCCACTGCCATCATATGGTTATGGGAGGGAACATAAAGGACCTCGATATGGAAGCTTAATTCATGGTCAAAAAATTGTGGATGTTGTTATAACAGGTTGGTGGTCATATGGTAGCTTTCTATTAAATCATTTACTTTCTATATATTATTTTCTAAACAAAGCTTATCAATAAACCCAAATCAAATGGTATACCAAAATGTGAGGACTTTGAAGTAGTTTGGTTACATGAACAAATCCAATCGTCAGCTAAGATTTATCATCCACTGGTACTATGCCCCACTTAATTATTTTTAATAATCATTCTTGAAAGTCATGCTGCTTGTTGCACTTTGTAGCTTCTGCATGTAACAATTAATTATAATTGTTAAATTTGAGGCTAGAGTTGCATACCTTCATTGACAGGAAAGAGGTATATAAATACGCATTATAGACCCACATAAAAGGAAAGACCTGAATCCATAAATACATAAATATAGAAGCATATGAAAATAAAGAAAACAAATAAAGCATGGTAGTAATTGCAACATTAATTAGGCTAATAATTCTGATACTCTTCCTCAAGTTGAAGTATAAATGTTCATCATGTTTAACTTGGATTTGAAGTCGTCCAACAATGGCTGAGGAAGATTTTTTGTGATGATATTTGTTAATTGATCATTAGATGAAACAAATAGAATATAAATCTCTTATGAATCAAGCTTTTCCTTAATAAAGTGCCCGTCAATCTTTACATGCTTGGTACGATCATACTGGACCAGATTATGGGTGATTCTAGTGACAGCTTTATTGTTACAAAACAATTGGAAAGGAGCAAAGACTGACAGACGTAATTCATGGAGCATAATGCGTAACCAGAGAGCTCCACATTTAGCCAAGGAGTGAAACTCGGCTTACGCACTGCTCTGGACCACAACTGATTGTTTTTTGCTTTTTCACATGACAATATTTTCCCACAAGAATGAGTAATATCATGAGGTTGATCGCCAACCATGAACAAACCTTACCCAATCTGCATTCGTATAAATAATAATAGAATGAGATGCGTGACATGAAAATATAAATCTGAGCTTGGTTTATCTTTTAAGTAGTGAAGGATTCTATGGACAATCCTGAGATGGTGCTCATAGCGATCATGCATGAATTGACTCACAATTCCTTTTACGTGAAAAATGTCAGGACGAGTATGGGCGATGTAAATGAGTTTCCCCATAAGACGTTGATAGTGAGTCTTATTCATCAGAAGAACATTAGGATCATCGGCTAATTTTTCATTGAGATACATTGGAACTGTTTCTAGTTTGAATAGGAGTAAGTTATTCTAGCAATAAATCAAGCACATATTTGCGCCTAGACAGACAAATGCTCGAGATGACCGAACAACTTTCACGCCTAAGAAGTACCAAAGCGATCCTAAGTTCAGTTCAAATGAAGTAGCAAGAATACCTTTGAGAGATTCCAATGCTAGTAGATCATCACATGTGTGCACAATATTGATTTCTTATGTATGGTCGATGGAGGATACCTTACTTACCAATAATTCACCTAAAATAAAGTTAAAAAATTCATGACCATTGTCGGTCCCAAGAGTCTTAATTGACGTTTTGAATTGTGTCAAAATAGAAGAATGAAAATTTTTGAAGATGACAACAACTTTAGATTTATCTTTTAAGATATAGATCCATGTCATTCGAGTGCGATCATCAATTATGGTAAGGAACCACCGTTTATTATTGTAGTTGGGTGTGTGAGAGGGTCCCTACAAGTTATTGCGAATAAGTGAAAAAAGAGAGGAAGGTGTAAGGGTGGAGTATATATGGAACACAATGATGTTTAATTGACAAATCTCACATTTGAAACTAAAAAGATATTTATTACTAAATATTGATGGATACAAATTTATTAAATATTGAAAACTGAAATGACCTAAATGATAATGTAACAACATAATAGGGTATTTAATGAATTGAGAAAGACTGCAACTACTGGGAGAAGTGTCCTCGTTTTTCATGCCTTTCCCTTAAAAAAAGTAGGGCGCGGCTACTCGCTTAGCAGTTCCAATCATCCTTCTTAAATAACAATCCTGAAAAACACAAACATCAGATGAAAAATGAGCCATGCAATCATGTCATGTGTCAGCTTAGTAACAGATAAAATGTTGCATTTGAACAGAGGAACATACAACACAGATTCCGTAGTTAGAGCGGTTTTTAATACAATTGATCCTTTACCAACAATAGTGTTGCATGAGTCATAGCAATTTTAACTGTATTTTCTCAGAGCAAGGATAATGTTGAGAAAGCTTGAAAGCATCCAGTCATGTGGTTAATTCATGGATTGGAAGAGACAAAAGAAGTGAGAGTCATAGGAATGTACCTTGACGGACGTGGGAGGTTGATGGACCGGAAGAGAATTGACTGGATCCAAGTAGTTAGATTAATTGTTCCATCTAAATCTTAAGAGAGTTGGATGATTCCAAAGTGTTCCGGGTGGAGGTAGGTTGAACTTAAGTAGATTCAGATGTCATAGTAAGCCTCTTAGTAGAGGAAGATTTGACTGACGGTTTGTGTGCTGGTTTTTCATGGAGGTTCCAATATTTCTCCTGAGTATGGTTGGGTTTGTGACAGGCATGGACGAGTGTTGATTACTATTAGTGATCAAGGCAGATAATTTGACTGAAGTGGAAGTGCCGAGCATGAAAAGTCTTCGGCTCTTTTCGCGTTGAATTTTTGTGAATGTAGCATGAGTGGAAGGAAAAGAATCTCGGCCAAGGATACGACCCCAGACTTCATCAAGGTCTTTGTTAAGGTATGCCAAAAATTGAAACATGCAATCTTTCTCCACAATTTTTCTGTAAGAGGAAAATGTCTGCTGCAGATTCCCACGTGTATTCATGGTAGAGATCACATTTCTTCTATAAGGCCATCAAATCATTATAGTACTGGGTCATGGTCCTCGATCCCTGTTTCTTTTCGCGAATTTTCTTGGAAACCTCATAAAGTTGGCTGGAGTTCCCGACATTTGAGTTGGTATCCTGAACTACATTCTAGAGAGTATTGACAGAATGAAGAAACATATACGAACAACCAATTGTAGTCTCTATGGAATTAATCAATCAAGACATGACCATAGAATTCTGCACTTCCCACATTTCATACGTTGGGTCAGTTTTAGGAAGTTAACGAATCATTTCAATGAGATAGCCGATTTTCCAGCATCCCTTGACACACACATACACGGCTTTGGACCATTGGAAAAAATTAGATTCGTTCAATTTATGGGTGGTAATTAGGAAGTTCATGTGATTTTCTAGTCCTTTGGTTTGCGGAGGGATTAAGAGTGGTGTTAACTCTCCTATGGACTCAAGCACACTGTCAGGAGAAGGCTTGGTGGTGGAAGAGTTCGCCATGATTCAACTGAGCCAAATGTGATACCAGGTTACCAAAACATGGGAAGATCTCTGATTGAGGACATGAAAAGAAGATCCCACGACCTAACAATTCTTTGTCTGCACCGGGAAAAGAAAGGTTCGCTGGAGAGAACTTAAATCGGCGCTGGCAGGGCATGCAGTGAGGCCGACGCAGGATAGATCGAAATCAATCGCTCATCAGTGCAGTGGCCCTTCTGCAGAGATGTCGCTCTAGCAGAAGGCCTATAGCAGAATGTGTGGCAAGGCCGACGCTGAGTAGGGCGGCAGGAAGAAACATGGAAAACCTGAGGTAGTCGACGACAGTATCCCTGTAGTGTCCTTACAGGAAAAGACCTGCAGGTGGTCCGAGACTAGCGTGGAAGCTCTAGATTTAAAACCATGTCTCTGTTACCATGTTAAATTTGAGGCTAGAGCTACATACCTTAATTGATAGGAAAGAGGTGTACAAATACATATTACAAGACCCACATAAAAGGAAAGACCTAAATTTTGAAATACAAGAATATGGAAAAAAAATGAAAATAAAGAAAGTAAATAAAGCCTAATAATATCTGCGGCATTAATTAGGCTAATAATTCTAACTATAAGCAATAACGTTCGTGAAATGCCAAACTCAGTTATAGAGTGGATTCAAGCATTCATATATAGAGAAGCTAGCCTTTCTTGTATGATATTGAATCAAATAATTCAAACATATTTTGTTTCAAATTAAAACATAAATAAAACAAAATAAAAAATAAAAAATAGAAGTGATCCCAAACTTCCGCTTAATTATGCATTCATGCCTATATGCTACCTTTATCAAAGTATGAGTGGTTTTGAGCCCATTTAAGTTTTTCTCCAATTGTTCAAGATAGCAAGCTGTTTATTCCTTCCTGCACCTTCATGTCTTTTTAGGCGCCATAAATTGATTCATTATAAAATCTCCTTTCTTGATTCTGCAACTCCTAAACCTGTAGCCCCTAGCCTTCAACAGGGACAGAATTCCTGCAGTAGCCCATTCAGCTCCAAGCAAACAGCAAGGACGTTGATCTCAGAGTCTCATCCAAGCCTTGAAAAGAAACAGAAGCGTCCTCAGCAAGACTTCAACAGCTCCTCCAGTACGGACAGACAGTCGGCATATTTTTAATAATCTACTGCCCCATCCTTTTTTTAAAGAGTTGTGGAACCCTCCTCCAGGAGCGACAATCCAGGGAGATGAAATGGAAATCTAGGGAGAACAAGAAGAGTGATTGTTATTCCTTTAGGGGAAAAAAAACTTTTTCTGCAATACCACAGGGACGGGGTGTATTTTTAGAAAGTTGGATAATAAACCGCTTCAGAAGAAGACTAATGTAAACTTGCTATTTGTGAAGAGAGGATTGAATTATAGATCTGAAGGAGTTGGTAATTCTCCTGTGGCACTCTAATTGTCTATCAAACTTGCTATTTGTAAAATAGAGGGTTGAATTATAGAACTCTACTATTAATGAATACTTAAAGGGGGATCCTTGGAATGAAGGAGTCAAAATGATGAAGGGTTCATTCGTTGAATCACTTGCCAAAGGTATGCTTTGAATTCAAAGAAAATCTAATTCCAGGTTATATTTTAGGGAGAATTCGATGCAGGTTTATATGAATGATACCTGAAGATGGATTCAAATTGCAAGAGTTATGATACAATAGCGGATGTATAATTTATAGACTTCTCAAATAAGATTTGAATCATTAGTTCATTATTTTAGACAACCTTTGCATAGGGATATAATGCAAAGATTAAAAAAAGATCCATTAGATTGATTTTTGTTAAAAAAAGTTTTTAGAGGATTGCAAGGAATGATAAATATGAAAAGGAGGGCTTCTGTTTATAATTTTTTTGACAATGTTACTTAATTTGTTAACGAAAGCAAATGATAGTAGTTTGTTCTAACTCAGAGAGATAAAAAGGATTGGGCTAATCCTCATTTTTTGGATAAATAAATTTTTAAAAGAAATAAATTTAAAATGTAAAAAAGAAGGAAAATATTATTTATAAAATTCCAGTTTTTTTAGTTGATTTTCTTTAATATTATCTTTTTAAAATTTATTTATTTGAATTTGATTACAGAAGACATGAAAAAACTAATAGCAAAATCAGGTTTAGGTAATATGGGTTCACCTTGAAAGAACACAAAAAATCAAGAGAAGTTATTTATGTTCGGTACTTTTCAAAATGCTGTAGTAATTGTTATTGTTATGCGAGATTAGGTGATTTCTTGGGCTTTTGCATGTACTGGAATCACGTGCCCAAGAAAATGAAGATGGAGATCTAGCTTTATGGCATTGATAACTTGGAAGAGTAGATCAGTGAGGGCAATGGATATGCCAGCAAAAGAGAACTATTTGATAATAAATTTTGACTTGTGTATGATGATTTCTTGGGGCATTTTAATTTTTCTTTCAAACTTATTTTTTGTAACGTTGATGAGTGAATTATAAAACTCTTATTTTCTTTACTACTTCTACTTACAGGGGATTCCCTTGAATGATGGAGCCGAAATCATTAGGTACATTTATTAAATCCCTTCTCAATGGTAAGCTTACAAGTTCAATGAAGATCTTATTCTAGGTAATATTTTAGGAAGAATTCAATGTGGATGTATGAGTATATACCTAAAGATAAGAGAGCCAAATCAAAAGCGTCATTATGATAATATTTTAGGGAGAATTTAATGTACGTTTATGAGTATAATTCCTAAAGATAGAGTCAAATCAAAAGCTTCATAATGATATAACCTTGAGGCGCTAATTATTTGACTTCTTAAAAAAGATTGGAATGATTAGATTTATTCTTTTAAACATCTTTTTCATACGGATATTAATATAAAGACAAAAAATCCTATGAACTGATTTTTGTTTTGAAAAAAAAAAGAATCATAATGATGGTAAGAATGATACATACAGCGGGGGATTCTTAATGGCAGGAGATGAATAAATTTTTGAGTAGAGGCTGCTTTGTTAGTTGTAAGGGAACTTTGACGGTAATTGGATATGGGAGGTGTAGAGAAGGACAAAGAATGTTGATCTGGTGGTTTTGTGGTGGATGCAGCAGATGATAATGGTTGTATAATGCAGGAGCATAACCAAGATTTTTTTTTAGTGAGGGCACAAATTTATTGTTTTGAAAATTATAGCCTATTATGTCATGTTAACTTGTTTTACGTTATTTTTTAAAGATATTAAACTTACCAAACTTGTAACCCATTAACCCAATAGATGAACTATTTCCTTTCAATAATAAGATATGCGAAACTATTATAAATTATTTTGTTTGTTAATTAAAGCCATAACCCTAAAGTTTGTGTTATTTAAGAAATACATTAGCAAGTTCAACTAATAAGCAGATTTTCTAACATAAGTGCAGTCCTAAAAGAAATAGATTTAATGTAGATATCTAAAAATAAGTAGAAATCTGACAGGGAAATGTTAAGGTTCGTATGTTGCAGAGAACTATATTAGATCATGTGTGGTAATTTGATTGAGTTTTGTTGCACATGATACAGTTCATCTTTGAGGGTAATAAGGATGATGAACAAGAACTCCAGTTGATATGCATTTGAATTTTATCATAATTTTTTTTTTATTATTATTGTGCACAAAAGCGGTGGATTTTGATATTAAAAGCTAAAAATGTGATAGCCAAGTAGTTTTAATAAACTTTAGAAGGCTGAAAGTGTACCAGTGACAAAATTAGAGCAGCCTCCATGCCAATACAGAATTCTTTTTGTCATCTGTTTATAATATGTCTAACAGGCACTCCTCTTCCACATACACACATTCACACCAAGAGAGCAAAAGGAAACCACACACACACACACACTCCTGGAAAAAAGAAACCAAGCACTGTACTGTAGTTGGCTAGCGGCAATTGTCAAAGCGGCTGCTTGCGGCTTCGCAATTGGGTGGAAGGCCTAGTTTGGACTAATGTTTAGGGCTTTATTTTTTAAAAAAATATAAATTTATTTTTATCAGGCTGGGCCAGTGGGAGCATGGGCCGGTGTAGAGATATTTGTTCATTTTCATGTATTAAGAGGCGAGAATGAGATATAGGGAAGAAAAAAGAGTAAAAGACTCGTTTTGAAATTGTAGGAAGTATGGACAATCGGTGGCATAACTATGTTTTATGGAGAAGCTAGCAAATTGGTTGAGTGATTTCCTGGAATGGAGCCTGTAATAGGAAAGCTTTCTCTTCTAATACATAATTGAAAACATATATTACATATTTACACACATTCCCAACTCTCTAGATTAGGAATGACTCTAATATAGAAAATAATCATGTAATTAGATCTCCTCCAATTAATCTGCCTAGTATCCAGTTTCTTAATAAACAAGTATCCTAATATAAACAGTTCAGGTTTATTACTTTCTATAACACTACCTCTCAAGCTGGAGCATATATATTTATTAGTCAGTTGGTTATATAAATGACGCTAGCTCCATTAAGGGCCATTATGAAGATTTTCCCTAATTCTTGATACCTCAATCCCCAAGAAGGACTTCAAGGAACCCAAATCTTTAATGTTGAATTGATTTTGAAGAAATGATTTCTATTATAAGAATCAGTACTCATCGCTTTCAAAAGTAATAACGTCGTCAACATAAATCACCTATAGAATGATATTTGAAGCAGATTGCTTATAGAATACAATGTGACCATTTTTACTTTTTTGTATCACAAACCCTTCTACTGCTTGGCAAAATTTTTCAAACCATGCTTGAGGGGTTTTTCAATCCATATAAGGACTTTCAAAGACGATATACTTTTCCAGACTCTCCCCGAGCAACTAACTCAGGATGTTGCTCCATTTATACCTCTTCTAAAAGATCACCATGCAGAAAAAATTATTTACATCCAACTGGTGCAGGGTCAATTATTCATTACGATCAAGGATAGATGTAGGCAAACCAAAGTCAACTTAGTTACCAGAGAGAATGCGTTCACATTGTCGATCCCATAAGTTTTATCATAGCCCTTAGCCACCGAGCATTGAAATGAGCTTTATGTCAGTCAAAATGAAACTTAACTGGAAAAACTCACTTTCATCCTACAGCTTTCTTATCAGAAAGCAAATCAACTAATTTTCAAGTTTCATTTTTCAGTTAAAGCATTTATCTCATCAAGCATTGTTGCTCAGTGCCCACCACCCAGAACGGGATAAGGCTTGTCGAACAGATCTTGGAACCTCAATAGAGTTAGGTGCAACAACAAAAAAGCAAGAAGTGAAAGATAAATGATTATAATTAACATAAGAGAAATTGGCATAAACACATTCACATTCACCAAAATCAAATTGGGAAGATGATCCACTGAGGAAGATGATACTAGTCTCAAACTAGCTTCAAGGGGATGAGGTCTACTTGATTAAACATTAGTGATAGATGGCCTAGATTTGAGGCATGAGAGCTAGAGCAGTATCTGAACTTATGATGTGAGACATTAATAAATCATCAAAATCTTGTGAGGATTTAAACACCAATAAGTCTTCAAAGAATAAAGTTTGTTCATGAAATGTGACATCAATAGAAATCATGTAACTGTTTTAGAGTGGAAAAATATCGATGCCCTTCTTTATGCGAGAATATCCTTGAAAGGGCTATGAAATTGGCTTGAAGATCATGATTCGCTCGAAAATAAGATCAAATTTTAGCTCGGATTGGATCGTTTGAGCCAAGCTACGAGCCAAATTAAAGGATCGAATTTATTTCGATCAGATTTCAATCCATCCTTGGCTTGGATCTAGATCAAAATAAATTCTTATGTATTTACACATATAGCACCTATATTTTTAGTTTTACATGCATAATGCATTGCCAACACTGTTGGTGAGGTCCTTTTTGCTTGGTCGTAGTGGCAGGAGTTCAAATCCTTTATTTTCATAAGAAAAATGCATTTTTTTTCTGGTGGGTCGGGCGGGCGGGCCAAGGAGGATTCAATCAAACCGATCTGGCTCATGAGCCAAAAAATGACATTCGAGCCAGCTTGTTTACAATTCAAATCGACTCGTTTATAATTCGAGTTGGCTCGAAAATCGGATCAATCCACACTGGATCAGATCAAAATTTACTGGATCGATCCACGATCCGATTTCGATCCGTTTAAAAATATTTCAATCCAATTTCGAGCCAGCCCTGAATAGGCTCGAAATCAAATCGTTCACACCCCTGATCCTAGAAAGGCATACCTTAATGACTTAGGGTCAAGTTTAGAAGCTTATGGACAAATATCACAGACAACTTAAGTACACCCAAATATGTGTGATTCAATAGAAAAGAGAGTTAATTTGAAGTAGAACTTGATATAGTGTATGGTTCTGTAGAACTGTAAAAAGCATATGCTTGATCAAAAAACATGGGGTAGACGTTGCATCGACCAACTGCTTAGGCACATTTATTTGATACAACAAGGGATGTAATCACTGAGGATTTCTTGGATGCTTCCTGAAATTTGAAAAACTTAGCATTTTCATCTGTAGAGATTGAGAGACTGACTCAGAGAGACCTCATTAGTAGTGACCATATGAGCTGACTGTGATTTAGAAACCCTTTTGGTTCATTTTAGCAACTTCTGACACATTCTCTTCATATGAATAGGTTTGCGACAATAATTGCACACCTACCTTTGACTTTTGATTTTTTAGAGTTCGAAGTTCCACTTCTATAATTGTCCTGAGACTGAAGTTTACCGATGTTTGTATTTTTCTTACACTCTGGCTCTGAGAGGCCTCATTAGTAGTGACCATGTGAGCTTGACTCTGATTCAGAACCCTTTTGGTTTTTTTTTAAGCAACTTCTACACATTCTCTTTGCATAAACAAGTTCATGATAATACTTGCACACTACCTTCAACCTTTGATTTTTAGAATTCAGAGTTCCACTTCTATAATTATCTTGCGACTGTTGTTTACTGATGTCTATATTTTTTTCTGACTAGCAGGAGCACTAGGTTGTTCTGCGAATAAGACTTGAGAACTTGGGATTATACACAGTACTCTATTATAGGTTCCATCAGAGTAGTACATCTAGGGACATATATATTCTGTGATTTAACACCTTCATACTGAGAGTTAGGGCCAACTATTAAACCCATAATAGTTATTTGTTCTCTTTGAGCCTATTCAATCCAAACATCAGTATTGAAGGGCAATAGTGCGTTAAATTCTCCACACACACGTTTAAAGTCCATGCGATATGTGTGAGTGACTAGTCTCATTGTTCAGTTCGATATAACTCTTTACATACATCAAAGATTCGAGAAATATTTTCTCCTAGAAAGCACAAACGCTAATTCCTCCATCAAATCTTTAACACAGCAATGAATAATATGACTGGATTGATCAGGTTCGATGATGTTCCGTATTTATATCAATAGTTGGGCATCAACTCTCATCCACTCAGAATAATTCGACTCAGTCTCAACTATGGGATTATCAATGAGACGACTCTTTTGAGAAATACTTCTTAAATAGTCTCACAAATTTATTCAAGTAAAAAATAATTGATGTCATTTAACTTTTCTTCTATAATCTTAGCTACTGATGAAACCAAATATATCAGAAGAAGTTTTTATTCATCGGTCATAATTGATGCCATTTAATGCTAAGATCGAGCGGTCAAAGCACTAGGAGACAAATAACTCGATGATCAACATTTTATCCAGATAAAAGAGAAATCAAACTTAGGAACTTGCAAAGCCAAGAATAATAATAATAATAAATAAAAATAAATTAAAAAAAAACATCAAGGTTGAACTAGCAAAGACAAAAATAATGAATGCAACAACCGAGAAAAAAATTGAACGAAGCAGGCTGAAGCGGAGAGATTAGTCAAAGCAAATGTCGCCTTTGTCAATGCCCTAGTCTCATCAACACAGATAGGGCAGGCGAAGTAGATGCAGACGAACGATGATGGGATGCAGACACAGATAGGATGGATGAGTTAATGTAGAAAATGTAGAAAGAAAGTTATGTCGTCGTTCGAAGTCTTTGAACTAAATCAGAGATGTAGATTACACTGTCGATTCGTTCTATTGACACAAATGACACCGAATGAAGCAAACACAGACGAAACAGTTCGGTGATGCTCTGACATCATGTAAAAGCAAAGCTTCCTCTTTTCTTATTCACACTCTCAGGAATAAATCTAATATAGAAAAATGTTGAGGAAAGTGGATCCAGGTCCACTGCTGTTTAGGCAAGTTATTAAACCAATAATTAAGTTTAATAAACTTTCTTTTATTCTCTGCTCTCCGACTCTCTTGCTTCTTCTATATTCATGAATTAAGGAAAGTTTAATTCACACTTAAATTGCTAATCTTGTGTCTCTCTCCGCTGAACCGCATAACCGCGTGAAGGTCTCCGCGTTTTCTTCTTCTTGCATTCCTTGATTTCCTTTAATGGATTTTTTGGCTTGATAAAAGGGCTGCCTGAATTAATCTCACGATCATCCCTCCTCGGCTGAATCGTGCAAAGCAAAAGGAAGAAAAAGATTGCTATTTCTCTTTCCTCATTTTCTTGGCAAGGAAAAAACAAAGCCTTGTTTTCTTTTTGTTCTCACGTGGGTTTGGTAGAGAGGAGAGAGACAGGAGAGGGAGAGAGAAAGTGAGGAGATAATTATTTTTTTGTAATCTTCGAATCGACGACTGTGTAATCCTCAAGCTAATAAAATCCGTTGCAGTTCCGTGGACGTAGACAATTTGTCTAACCACACAAATTTGTGTGTCGCCTTTTTCTGGTGTATTTTTCTCGTTCCGATTGTTCGCTTTATTGCCGTCGTTTTTCACAACAGAAAAGTTCATATAAGTATATCTTCTCTAATTAGGTTGTTTAATATCAATTTCCTAATAAATAAGCTTCCTAATATACACGCTTTAGATTTATTACTTGGCATAATAGGGTTAGAAAAATGTGAGGGCAAGGGTCTTTGTACGGGTCACAGGGGAGCTTGTTCGAGTATTTTTGTTGTGGCTTGGGCATTGAACTCTGGCAGAACTTCTTATTTTGTTATCTTACCATTTTAAATTGTGAATTTCTAATAAATATTGAATCCAAGAGTTTGTTTTAATAATTCAGGCTAATGTGAACAAGGTGTTATTTTTATATTTTGAAGATTTGTCTAAGAAGCCTGCTGAATATCTCTAGTTCTTTTGAGGGAACTTTGGATCAGCGTTGCTTCTAAGTGTTCAACCCATTGAATTTCAAACATGCAAAACTGTCTTAGCTGTAATGATGTAAATGCACATTCCATTTTCTATCCTTGGGAAATAGCCCTTTTTCATTTGGTCAAAGAAAACATGAGATACTAATTATGCTGTTAAACATTATCATATATTTTCTGCAGGTCACAATGGTACTATTGATGGGCAGGGCAAATCATGGTGGACAAAATTTCGCCGGAGAAGTCTTAATTACACAAGAGGTCCTCTTATACAATTCATGTGGTCAAAGCACATAAAGATTTCTAACGTAACACTTATGAATTCACCATTCTGGACTCTTCATCCTTATGACTGTAAGAATATAACTATTTCAAACGTTACAATTTTGGCTCCTATTTCTGAAGCTCCAAACACAGATGGTATAGATCCAGGTAAACTGTCACTCCAAGCGTTTGAATATTTCAATGATTGTCATTTATTTAATCCTCATTATTGGCTGTGAATCCAGTCTTTGTTTTTTTTTATCAGTAGTATTTTGTATTTCTTGAAGCTTGAACGAGATTGGGATCATGAATGATGCAATGTCAATGAATGATTCAGCTATTGTTTTCATATCTGTTACTTAATGGTTGGGAATGCTACTATTGTAGCAGTCTTGGTTTCCCTATTTGTATGTGTTTTAGAGATTTGCTTTTTTCTTTGAGAAATTTAATTTATTTACAACTGGCTTCATCTTTGATCTGTACAATTGAGAGTAATTGTATGAACAGCTGGTGGTGGAGATGGACTGACGGGTTTAGAGGGAGTAAAAGTTTGGCCCACCCCCCCCCCCCCCCCCCCCCCTAGTTTATCGTTTTTACAGCAGTATCAACTAGTGAAAGCTTTTCATTTTAGAGAACTGCAGCCGAGGGAATTACTATTTTTCATGAATAGATGTAAAATAATCTTGATGCTGAATTTGCTCTGTTGTCTTCTTAAAAGAGGTATAAAATGAATTTGATTTATTTGTTGTAACTGCATTCTAAGATAATTAACCAGGAATTATATTTAGGATAATGATAGCAACTGTAGGTGTTGATACGTTAGTTGCCTTATGAGACACTCAAAATTTTCTTTCGTACGTGCTATGAAAACATTCAGTAATTTTTTTTTTTTTTGTGGGTTGTTGGCTTTGTAGTTTCTTTTCCTCATTTTTTATGGCCTGTTTGTGCTCAGATAGCTCTTTTTTTAATGACAGATCCAGAATCTTAGCTGTTTCTTTTCTTATGGCGCGGCAATCTCTTATTTTTTGGCAGATCCAGTCTTTTTTGTTATTATTATTATTTTTTTGGCTGTGAATCCAGTCTTTATTATTATTATTTTTTTATTTTTTATTTTTTTCCAATGCCATAAAAGCCTTCCTCAACGTTATAGACTTTTTAAAATGGTTTGCCAACTGATACAACTGATTTCTGAAGGCCATATGTAAAGCATCATTAGAAAAGCTCATCTGTAGAGTCTCCGCCTATCAAAGAAATTTTACGTCACAGCGTTTTTATTCATTATTATTCATATATAACATTCAAATTGTAAAAACTTGAGTAACAGCTATTTCCATTGGTTGTATTTGGTTGCAGATTCTTGTGAGAATGTGGTGATAGAGGATTGCTATATAAGTGTTGGTGATGATGGAATAGCAATTAAGAGCGGCTGGGATCAGTATGGAATCAAATATGGGCAATCTTCCACCAATATTGTAGTTCGGAATGTCATTATTCGTTCTTTGGTTAGGTGAGATGCTCCTTCCCAAATTTTGCATCTGTACATGGCCTTAAAATTGTTATTGAAATACTTCTCACCATTGCCAACAATGCGAGTCTTAGCATTTTTTTCTCAAAACTTCTGATGTTGAATACTTCATATGATTTTTATAGATGCATGGATTATTATAGATGCGAGTCTTATGATTTTTATAGATCTTCAAAAATGTTTAACACAATATTTAGAAGTTGATATTATTTTTGTCTAAGAAAATGGAAATTATGGCTCGATAAAAAGCTTTTGCTTGTCCATGCTAACCTTCATAACTATTCTACATGAACTGTGATTGAACAACTGTAATGATGAATGACGAACCCATTATCATGTGAGTGAGTTTGGAATGCTTCAAATACTGAAATGGCTCGTTTTTGAACTGGACACTGAAATTATCTTGGGAAAACTCTCATTGACCAATTATAGCAAACCCAAAGGTGGTGATGGTGGTTTTTTGAAATATTTAACATCTAAAAATTAGTTCGAATATTTTAAGAACAACTGATGTGTTTTTTAAGTAAAATATAAAAATATATGAAAAGTTTACGAAGTAAATATATTTTAAAAAATAGACGATAAAAATGATTCCAAAAATTCCAATCTTTCATTCTTCAGAAGTAGTGTGTTCTCTACTAGATTCATTATTATAGCGACCACATTAAGTAGCGCTCACATTTAGACTTGTAAGTAGCTAGTTCAATTATTTTAGTAATCTCATTCAAAACAACGATATTTTGATCCAATTAATTTTAATATTTTAATAATTACTTTCATAGTTTGTATCTTTTTTTTTTAAAGTCGACTAAACAAACATGGTGTCAATCATAGAACCTTCAAGCTATTCATCTCTATTATTATTATTATTATTATTATTTTCATTTTTTGGGCCTACCTGTATTATCTTAGACTCAACATTCATTCATTATCTAACCCACCCCTTTGCATCATCTAAATCATCCTTTTTATGATATGCAGTGCGGGAGTATCAATCGGAAGCGAAATGTCTGGTGGAATCTCCAATGTTACGGTCGAAAATACACACATTTGGGGTTCAAGACGAGGAGTCCGGATAAAAACTGCCCCTGGGAGGGGTGGCTATGTAAAGAACATATCTTACCATAACATCACCTTTGACAATGTTCGTGTCGGGATTGTCATTAAAACCGACTACAACGAACACCCAGACGATGACTTCGACCCCAATGCCCTCCCCGTCCTTTCAAATATCACCTATGA
The DNA here is from genome assembly GCF_001263595.1 of Phalaenopsis equestris. Taxonomy (NCBI): domain Eukaryota; kingdom Viridiplantae; phylum Streptophyta; class Magnoliopsida; order Asparagales; family Orchidaceae; genus Phalaenopsis; species Phalaenopsis equestris. Next base: position 187,153 of record NW_018164540.1, read on the forward strand.
TGGCATCCATGGCCAAAGCGTGCGTGTCCCCGTGCGAATCCAAGGCAGTGAGAAGATCCCTGTTCAAAATGTTACTTTCCACGACATATCAATTGGCCTTACCTACAAAAAGAAGCATATATTTCAGTGTTCTTTTGTCGACGGCCGTGTGATAGGATCCATTTTCCCCGTTCCCTGCGAGAATCTTGACCGTTATGATGAAAATGGACGGTTGGTCATGCGCTCGTCATCTCAGAATGTCAGTGATATCGATTATGATATCTGAGAATATTTAATGACCACTGGCTCTATGTTACTCGGTATCACACACACACACACACACACACACATATATATCCCACTTGGCATGTTTGAAGAGTGAGTGAATAGCTTTACATAAATGATGAAAGAGCGTTTGTCATTAAAAAGGTGGTGTGTCCATTTCATGAAAACGGCTATTATTCCATTTTGCTCTTCAGGATTTTTACTGTATTCTGGATTATTGAAGTTTTTGAAGTGTGATTTTGTGCTGATCCGCTGCCTTTTCTGTTCTATTTGGCTATCGGCTATCTGTCATTATTTCGAAATTCATTTAATTTTTTTTTTATTTTCTTGGTGGTAAAATGTAATTGAATGGAAGTGTCTTTGTCCTTTTTTTTTTTTTTTTTTTTTTTTTTTGATTTTTTGGCTGTGTGTGATTGTGAACTATTAGCCGGCCAAGTTTCGCATGTGACGTCGGATGCAGAGGAAAAAAAAACCGAATGATTAGACGGCCAAACAAAACTCATACCTCGATATCTTCTATCTGATATCGAGTGCAATAAATTGTTAGGGTTCTTACATACGTATTGCTTTAAACATTCCTATTTATGTCTCACATGGCAAATCTGGGTGGCCAAAAAAAAAAAAAAAATGCAGGGTGTTGACGACAGAGCATAATTGGGGGTAGATTTTGTAGCTTAGAAACTATTTGGGAGCTTAATAGCTACGTTAGAAGTTTGTGATGTGAAATATGTAAATAAGAATGTTAGATATGCTAATATAAGAACCCATAAATTGTTAGCTACAGAATATATATATTTTTTTTTCGAGTAAATTTGAAATTGTAGGATTCTTCATTTTATTTTTTTGACTAATATATTACATTTTCTAATAGAAGTTATTTATTTATTTATTGTTCCTCAAATAGGTTCTACGCAACATTGGGGTTTCCCTTCACGTTTCTCTTGTTAGTTTGTTGAGCAACTCATATTTAACTTTAGTTAACTATGGAATTTATGCTCGGTTTTTAACTAATTAAATAAATATGTACTTGTAAGGTATGATACATATGAGTTTCAAATCATTAGAATGTATACTAATCAATAGTAAACCATATTTGTATATTTTGGTGAAATATCATTATGGCCTGAGGATAGATAACTGGAATATACCCGTGCTGTAGATTGTAGAGTATACATCCGAAGAAATTTCTTAAATATACACCTACAGATAGATCTTCAGTTGTTGAGGCCTATTTTCCACAGGTTGTTCAGAAATCCAAGTCAAGGCAGATTATTTCTAAGAATGAGTTTGAGAAATTTCAGAATGTTGAAAAAAAGAATTTCAAACACTTTCAGCGGATGAAGAGAAAATATGTGAATATCTTAGAATGTTTGGAAGTATATACAAATGTCTTCTCAAACTCTGAGCAAGATAAGATCATTCGATGTGTCTTTGAAATGAGCGATTGAGATAGAGCTAGATATTTGAAGAAAAAAACATATTATGAGCCAAGAAAGTGGATGAAAGATTGATAAAATTAGAATTTAATTTAGATTTTGTTATGACTTCGCAGTTGGTAATAAGGGTAATCTACCGGGGATAATTCAACAAGATAATGTTTTTGATAAAGAAAATGATCGAAAGAATGGTGCTTTGACATATTGTACCAGCAAGTTGTGTACCAAGTAAATGCATCATTAATATTTATGAGAAGGGGGATTGTATTTATCTACACATTCATGAAAATGATTTTCTTAGGCTTTTTTTGTAGGGTGTCATTCATAAATTAGTGCATTATGAGCTAATTGTAATGTATTTTTAAATTTAATTTTTTGCTATTTTTTATTGAAAATTATAACAGTATCTCATTTGATTAAGGCGGCATTTGGCTTCAACTTAGTTTTATGTTAAATAAGATTTATCAAATCCGATAAATTCAGACTTATCAGACCAGCACTACGACAGAAGTACTCGCAAGTGACGATACAATATATGCGACTTGCAATCGGATTTACTAAATCTGGATTTACGTTGTAAAAATGACAAAACATGAGAAGAAGAAGAAAAAAAAATGCGAAAAAATTAGATTTAACGGATCGTTGAATATATTTATTTATTTTCTTACATTTGATAGGATTTAAATTTAATTTGTGATTAAACATTATAAATAATATGTTATCATACACCACTTAAATATGTGTCATTTTAATGATTTCGATTTAAAATAGAAATCCCGAATATTAATGAATTCAATCCAACCCCTTTCTAATATGATAGGAACGGCACGTGGCCCCCCAAAATAAGATAAATAAATATCTTATTTCATTTTCACAGGTGCATCATGTTCATAAACATTTTTGTTCACCTCCTCATGGCATATAGAAGTACTTCTAATTCTGACTAAAGTGTCTATTGGGCTATGCTGAAGATGACTGCTGAGATAATGTTCGGCAGTTGGAGCTTTCGTTAGGAATAATTTAAAAATAAATTATAGATGAGCTCATTTCAACTCAGTTTGTTGGCTGGCGAGCCAACTAGATTAGCCTATTATTAGTCATTTTTATGCATTATCTAGTATGATACCGCTAAATCCTCTTGTTCATCCGGCCACCAATATCTTTTTCGGTGAGCCGACCGCTGCCAATGCCAGCCGAGCTCGAGCTCGAGCTCAAAATTTGACAGACGAGCCAAACTTGATCTTGGCATGACTCGAGCTCGACTTGACTCGTTTACACACCTATGACCAATAATTTTATTGTCCCAACTCAATAGGTCAAAGCCAAAGTTCTTGCGAGAAAAATATATAGAAAACCTTCAATTCAAAGACAACTCATACACAATTAAATTAAAGTATGGGATAAAAAAAATATATAATATTGTTTATAAGAAAATTCTTGAAGAAAATAACATGAGTTTGAAATCTTTTCATCATTTAGAGTCTACAAATATAACCAACATCTTCACTCTAAACTTCAACAAAATAGTTGAACGCAAAGCAAAGACTAACAATAAAGTATTAAATATCTTGAAAAGAGTAAATGAAAATCTAAATTCACAGAGCAAACTTTTATGGACTCCAACTTCATCAAATGTTATTGCTTTAGCCAATCATTCAATTTTCTTGGTGGTGGAAAACTTTGATGCTCCTTCCAACATGGCTCCAAACATCAATAGCGACGAATGTGCGACGACAATCATTAGCAATACTTAAGCAACCCTAAATTTAATGTAAGACATTGCTTTATTAAAAACACGAGAGACTGAGAGACCAAGAAGATGATTGTCTAGTTTTAGCAGCTAATAGATATGGACAATCATCGATAAGCATCATGTCATGATAGATGTAAGACAATCATTGAGATAACGGATGGTCGGTATGGTCATTCTCCTAATAAAGAAGAGGTTCAAATAACAAATTTTTATCATTGGCAAGCTTCATATGATAATTGATGGGGATGCCAAACATTGAACAACAATGGCAACACTAATACTTGTGAAATTGTGATAATAAAATTCCAATCATACATGTCATAAAATAATGTTGCACTCAAACATTAACTATTAATATGTTTTAGCTTCCATGATAACTATTCTTTTAAAAGCTATCAGAAGCTCTCTGTTTGGGAATCATTTTGGAAACACAGTAATCTGGGATGGTGTTTACCATTATAAATTTTCTTAAGAAAATACTTAAATAAATCTTAAAAGCATAAATTTTGCTCATATATTTGCTCCAACATTATTTAAATTTTTAGTTTAACCTTGGGGATAGCTATTACTATACATGGTAGTAATGAGGCCTTACAAAAATATAATATATATAGACATTTATCAATACATATAATATTTAAATACCCTTTAGGGGTATAAACAAGTAGAGTTGAGCTCGAGAGAGCATTGACTTGAGCTTGAGCTTGATTAATTAATTAATTAAGTTTGGGCTCGAGCTCAAGCTTAGGTCTACAAGTTCGAGCTGACTCGTAAGTCTCTGCTTGTTTATTATAAAAAAAGACAATAATATTAATTTAATCTATTGTTATAATAAAATGATAAATAAAATAAGTAATTATAACATATAAGTAATAAAATGTGAAATATGTTTAATAATTTAAAGAAAAAATCTTAAAATCTAATAGATTTTGATTACATTTCATATTATTATTTTTTTAAATGAGCAACCTCGAGAGCTAACAAGTTGAGTGGGATGTGGCTTGAGCTTTGTTTGTTAGCATATCGAGCCCAGCTCAAGAGACACTTTTTCAGCCGGTCTCGATCCAAATCATCTTGGCTCATTTAGTTAGACCCCATGATAGTGATTTAATATACCAAAAGAGAAACAATAGTCAAGCACATGATTGTTTACCCCTCCATATGGATAGATACACGTATTACTCATGCCTTGAGTGAGATAAAATTTTAGAATTAATCAGTAAGCAGTAATTTCATAATAAGGAATTGGATTGAGTGAACTAGATGGTAGATCAAATATTAATGCATGACAAAAATCAAATGTTGCTTGTTGGTAGACAAAAAAATAAAGCTTGGCAAGAATTTTGAATATAAGATATTGGCGAGCGATTGACTTGATAATTCTCTTAACAATAGAGCATGTCATGAAGTCTAAAAGGTTGGTGTCCATTGTTGGTGATAAAAATAATGTCAAAAGTTAGTTATCAGTGACGATCGAAAAATCCACAATAAATGTTAAAAATTTGACACTGCTTGATAATTGATTTGATCATTGTCATGGTAAATATGGGACTAAAGGGCTAAGAAGACATGTCTTTGACATTAGTTGCCAATGGATTTTGAACATCAATTATCTGCCAATATCAAGCAATGATTAAAAAAATATCATTATAGATGAGGTAATTGTAAACATTGAGCTTAATCTTTCCTTTAATAAAATAAGAGATAAGTTGATTAAGAGGATGGACAATGGTAGCTGACAAATATTGGACACTAGTCTTCATCAAGCATTAAGCGATGATCGAAGATAAGTGTCATGGGTTATTGGCTTAATTATTTTTCTAATGAAATGATTGGCCAAGAAATTGAAAAACAAATTGGCGTTAGTTATCAATGGATACCAAACATCAATTGTAGGTAAGTTTCAGTTAGCCAATAATGGACAATTGACTTGGCATTTTTTCATGTTAATGAGAGTTACCTCACTCTCCACCTCTCTCTCGCTCTTTATTCTCATTCTCTCTCTTCTCTTTCTTTCATTCTTCTCTTTATCGCTCTCTCTTTCTCCCTTTATATATCTCCCAGTCTCTTTGTTGCTCTTGCTTGCCCACCTCTTTTCACTCTCTCTATCTCAACATGTCTATTTCTAGGTAACATTTTACAACTCTCCCCAAATAGAGGTTAAGTAGGAAGGGAGGTAGTATGATCAAGATGAAGAGCATTATATATTAGTGATTAATAGACCTTAGATATTAGTCATTAGCATACATCGAGTAAATGTTAGCATGAAATGTCAGAAGTCAAGCGATGATGGGTAGCCATCATGCCAATGAGAAGATTAGCAATTGAGAAGAGGGACATGATGTATTAATAATTAATGGATGATGGGTATTGATTGTCCTAAAGCTTCATGTGATGATCAATTGAAAAAAATAGAGGTTAAGTAGGAAGGGAGATAGTATCATCAAGATGAAGAGCATTATATATTAGTGATTAATAGACCTTAGATATTAGTCATTAGCATACATCGAGTAAATGTTAGCATGAAATGTCAGAAGTCAAGCGATGATGGGTAGCCAACATGTTAATGAGAAGATTAGCAATTGAGAAGAGGGACATGATGTATTAATAATTAATGAATGATGGATATTGATTGTCCTAAAGCTTCAGGTGATGATCAATTGAAAAAAATAGAGGTTAAGTAGGAAGGGAGGTAGTATGATCAAGATGAAGAGCATTATATATTAGTGATTAATATACCTTAGATATTATTCATTAGTATGCATCGAGTAAATGTTAGCATGAAATGTCAAAAGTCAAGTGATGATGGGTAGCCAACTTGACTGTTTCATTGATTGGATAGGAGACTATGCCACTAAAATGATGTGTCAAACATTAATGGTTGACAACATTACACATTCATTATTAGCAAGCATCATGTGATGATTGATGGTGAAGACATAAATTAACATCAAATGTTAAGCACTAAGAGGTGATTAGCATGACTAACCTCTTAGCCAAATGGAAGATCCAACAATTAAAAAATGTCAAAAAGAAATTTGAACATGCAAAATCCCGAAGGTTATTGTGGTTCCAATGATAATAAGAGCTTCGGAATTATCAAATACTTGAACTCTCTCCACCGAAGTCTATAAATGTGTCAACATATTTATAATGGAAGTGACATTCTTATTATTTCTATGAGAATTCAAAAAATTCTTACCCGCAATTTATTCAAATATGTTATCATTAATCATTTTATATTTTGTGGACACCTCGGTGACTTGTTGAAATTTGAGATGAGTATGACTTATTAGATTGATTTCATCAAGAATATTTTGGAGAATGCTTAATCATCTATTTACATTGAGAAAATATTTTTTTTATTTATGATTATGAGTACATGATTTAAGTCTGCTTCGATTAAAATTCACATGATTTTAACATTATCTTGGCCATAAATTTACTAAAATTACAAAACTTACATGTCTTTGAAGTTGATTAATAAAGCTTTCATCTCTATTGTGACGTTTAAGATATGAAAATTACTCAAATATTCTTAATTTCTTCAGTCAAAATATATCAATCAGATATAAAAGGATTTTAATCAGTGTTGACTTGTGATTGTGGGGCTATATGCATGTAGCTATAGATCCCTGAAAATTTCCATGAAATAAGCCTTCTCTTCCTCGAAAAAAATGTGAGGTGTGGATAACTCCACGTCCGGACACTGACCCGAATGCAGCCACGCTGTCGTGGATTGCACAGAAGCCAATCAATCGTCGAGATTTCACTCCATGATTCTACATAAATCTAATTAAGCCTAACAATAATTTTATCAAAGTTTAATCTTTATTAAATTTAAATGTAGTTTAACAAATTTATTTTTCTAATAAATTCAAGTATGAAATTCTAATAATTCTCAACAAGCACCATGCCATCCACAATAAAGACCATGTCACAATCATATTTATAGCTGGAATTGTAATTATTGCAACTATCAAATACATCAATGATAGCTGTAATTCACATTCACGAACAAGGAGAAAGGACCAATGTCGGCTTTCTCGAATTTGTCTTTCCTAATTAATTATACAAGAGTTTGCATTATAAATAAAAGGATATAATTTCTTATAAATAATTTTATATTTTTCAATTAATTTTAGCCGTACGCATTGGCTTAATTTCCTACACTCAATAATAACATTTTCAAATTTAAATAAATAAAAAGAAGATGACATTAAATATATAGGCAAGCTCGCATATATAATAATTGAAGTTTAGGCATTGGATATGTAAATAGAAAAGAAATGAGTTGTATATATGTATGTAAATCTTCATATTTATTTGTAACAATGTTAACTTGAAAAATGGAACGAGAAAAGATTACACGCAGAAAAATAACAGAGCGACACACAGATTTACGTGGTTTGGGTAATTTGTCTATGTTCACGGAACTGCAGAGGATTTTATTTCTTCGAGGAATTACACCGTCAAGCGTCTTAACATTTACAAAAAAAGTCTCTATTTTCTTCTCTCAATTCCTCTCTCTCTCTCTCTTCCTCTCTTAGAGGACTTGGCTTGGTCTTGTTTGGCTTAGTTTCTTTATGACAAATCATAAGAGACTATTTATAGAAACCAAGAGAGCGGTAGTTGGAAGGTAGGTGAGCTGTAGTTGGGAAGGTATGTGAGCGGTATATGAGATTCTTAATTAGAAAGCTAATTAAATTGAGGTGAATCGGGTCTCCACATTAGCCAACAATGCCAATCTCTTAAAATTTACACACCACATGCCGAGCAATTATATTGGTAACAAGAAATAAATGAGAATCATATGCTTTAAGATTTGCTACTCGAAAATTTAAAAAATAATGTAATACATTATTAAGTAATTACTTTTTATATTGTAATTAGATTTGATGAATTTTTAATAAGCAAAATTTTCAATATGATAAAATTTAAATAAAGGATATTGTAACCAGAATTTTACCTAGCATTTTTGGATGGGTACAAATGTGATTTTACAATTCAAAAATCATTTTGCGTAAAGATATTTTAACTATTGAATTTGATGTCATTTAAAATTCATTCAATCACACACGAATCTTTATGTAATTTTAAAGTTAAATTTATGATTGTTTGATTTCCAATTTTAACAAATTTATAGCCGAACTAAACGTGTTGTCCACACAAACCTAATGTAACCAAAAGTAGTTTAATTTGAGTCTAGATAAATCAAAATCAAATAATTGCAATATGGGGAAGAATTTTAAAACTTCAATTACAAGTTCAAATAATCTTTAAAACTTGCATGCTTATAATCAATCCAAATCCTCAACAACAACAACAATAAGCATTTCTCCCAATAAGTGGAGTCGGATATAAGAATCCTTTATCTCCATTGAGTTCTATTGAGTGTTATATTTTCATTTAATTCTAATAAATTAAGATCATTTTTTGATATAATATGCCTATGTTTTTTTAGGTCTACCACCACCTTTCTTAGTATAAGTCAAATCCAAAACATCTACTCTTCTAACAGGATCATCCGATGGTTGATGTTTAATGTGACTGTCGGCACTATTTTTGG
>NW_018164540.1:196274-204451 GCF_001263595.1 Phalaenopsis equestris
CAAACCATCTATGATGACTCTCTCTAATTTTGTCCACCGTTGAAGCTATACCAACAGTTTTACGAATACATTAGTTTTGCATGTTGCCTCTAAGCGTCAAACCACTCATCCACCTAAGTATTTTTATCTTAGCAACACTTAATTTATGCTTCTCTTTTATAAGCCAACGTTCTGCACCATAAAACATTTCAGGTCTCACCAATATTTTATAAAATTTTCCTTGTCTGAGCGATGTTTTGCCATCACACATGAGCCAAATGCATTCCTTCAATCAATCCAAATCCCCGGTTATGTTAAAGACTCACTAGACAAATTTAGACCAGATAAACTACTTGTTGAATCATGATTTTTTCATGATTCACACCGAGGGAATGCAGAATAAAGCGGGGGGTGGGGGTAGGTGTGGAGGTGGGGGAGGTGGAGAGAGAGCCAGCAAGAGAGAGAGAGAGAGCACTGAACAGTAATACATTGTGACTTATTTATGAAATGATTTCCCAATTTATAAGGGAGATAGTATAATATGAAGATGCTATATTTTCTATGCTTACTTTAATCTGGGTTCTACATGGTATTCTAGCTGTTTTACAGGTATGAGTATATCACTCGGCTGTTATCTGGCTTGTTTGATTGAGCTTGTATGACTTCGACTTGGTAGGGCCTCTTCGATCGGGTAGTCTTAGTCGGCATTGTCGGTCGATTAAGCTCAATTGTCTTCGAGTTAACACGATTGGTTCAATCGGTTGAGTTAGTCTGGATGTTAACTCTTGTTGATAAATATGAAGCTTTTGGATATCCTTAGTATGATTGGAGATATTGAGAGGTTAGATCTTCTCTCAAGTCGGGTTCTTTATGTCGTTTGGCTAAGATACATCTGTGTTGTGTTTATTGTTATGAAAAATGATGGCAATAAAGTGAAAAAATCGGATTGAAAAATTGCATACCAGGAAATAACACACAGATTTACGTAGTTTGGCTAATTGGTCTATGTCCACGGAGCTACAAAAATTTTATTACTTCAAGAAATTACACTGTCAGACGCCTCGATGTTTACAAGAAAACTTCTCTTCTCTTTCTCTCTTCCTTTGTTTCTCTTAGCTCTCAAGAGGACTTGGCTTAACTCTTATGACAGACCAAAAGAGTCTATTTAAAGAAAATGGGAGAGAGATATGTGGAGAAAGGTAGGTGTGAGAGAGGTAGGTGAGTTAGGTAAGTCACAAGCTCCATATATTTAACAATTCTTCCTCTCTGAAACTGGGACACTGACTGCACCGCCTACAGGTTGCATCTTCTGTTGGATGTACCGTACTTTTTCTTAAAATATGTTATCCTCCACCTTTGCAACTCAAATCATGTCTTCATGCTAGAAGAAAAACTGAAGTCGACCACAACTTTAGTTTCTCAAGAGTAGCACCCTTAGTCGACATATCAACGTCAACATAGCCCTGTACCTCCAAGCTTTTTCCTGGGTTACTCATGAATCTGCTTACAACTCCCACTGCATGGGCAATATCCTGCCTCAGCTGAAAGACTTTGTCAACAAGTCCAGACTTGTACCTCTTACTGTCATCAAGTGCAGTCTTCACCAGATACACCCGCTTGTTGTGCAATGCCTTCTTCACTGGTGGAAGTTTTGTAAGCTCCCAAGTCTGATTCCCTGGCAGAAAATTTGTCTCCTCCTTCTTGGTCAGCTCCCACTTGCTTGAATTATCATCTTGCAAGATCTCTTTATAGCTCTAGCTCATGTGACTAAGTCTGCAGTGCCGCAGATCTGTTGTGCTCTCTGCAACTGTATTAACAACAGTGTTGAGTAAGTCTGTAGTCATATATAGTGTGTCAATTTTCTTACACTGAGCTAGTATTAATGCTCCTTATTGTTTGGGAACATTACTGAATGACCACCCTCATTGAGTTGCCTAAAAGAAATGAGGTTTTTCTTCAACTCAGGAATGTGCTTGACATTTTGCGAAGTCCATTTGCTCTTGTTAGGGAGTATAATATTAACGTATCCCATCCCCACCAAGTTTAGAGCTATTCCATCAGTTAAATATGTCTTCCCAAAGTCACCTGCAATATAGTTTCACAATAACTTCCGGTGGAAAGATGTATGGAAGGAAGCCCCTGAATCCAGTATCCAGTCGTCAATAGAGCTATGAACTGCCAGCAATAACGCATCTTATATTTCTTTAGTTACGACATTAACATCATCATTCTCCTTCTTCTTAGGATTCATGTCGTTCTTTTTTATGTGGTCAGCCTTGCCACAATTCCAGCATGTTGCATGCAGACCAGACTTTGGTTTTGATCTTCTTCTATTAGAGTTCATGTTTGGTGATCTCCCTCTAAAATCAACAATCAGTGTCGAACTAGAACCCGATGTCTAGCTAGAATCTTTTCAGCGCACCTTTTAAGTCATAATGAAATTACGAATATCATCATATTTTAGTTTGGATTTACCTGCAGGACTGCTAACTATCATCCTCATGGCTTCTCAGCTATTTAGCAATGATAACAATAATATCAGCACATGTATCTCATCATAGAAATCAATTTCAACACACGACAATTGATTTGTGATGTTATTGAAATCATTCAAGTGTTAAACAACAGACAGACATTCCATCATCTTCAAGTTGAATAACTTTTTCATCAAGTGCATATTGTTATTCGTTGATGGCTTTTTATACATACCTGATAAAGCCGTCGTGAGATATGCAATAGTCCTCTCCTTCATGACGTTGTGGACAACAGATCTTGATAGGGTCAATTAAATAACCCCCAGAACTTGTCGATTCAACAGATTCCATTCTGTCTCGTCCATCTTTTCCAGCTTCTTTCCCAGCAATGACAGATGAAGTTTCTTCCCATAGAAGTAGTCCTCTATCATATCATCCAGTAACCAAAATCTGTGTCATTAAATTTCTCGATCCCCGATGACATCACTTCGTCGCCGCCCATTGTTCTTCCTTCGATCTGAAACCACAGCTCTGATACTAATTATTATGAAAAACGACAGCAATAAAGTGAAAAACCATATTGAAAAATTGCAAACCAGAAAATAGCACGTAGATTTACGTGGTTCGATTAAATTTCCTACGTCCACGAAACTACAGAGAATTTTATTACTTCGAGAAATTACACCGTCGAGTGCCTCTATGTTTACAAGAAAACTTTCTTTCTCTTTCTCTCGTCTTTTCTCTCTCTTAGCTCTCAAGAGGATTTGACTTAGCTCTTATAACAGGTCAAAAGAGGCTATTTAAAAAAACGGGAGAGAGATATGTGGAGAGAGGTAGGTGGGAGAGAGGTAGGTGAGACGTGGTAAGTGGGGTAGGTGAATCACAGGCTCAATATATTTAACCTTTATGATCGAACGACTCGAATTAGGGTCATTCGGTCATCTTTCATAGCTCTGTCAGCTTTGGTCTTGCTTGTGTTGACTCAGACGACTCCACTCTATTAGACAAGTGAGACTTTTGGTCTTCTGTTGTTGGAATCTCTTTTATTGTGCTCTTCTTTTTCGTACTGTCAAGTCTCCTCAGAATCATCGTCGACACATTTTCGATGTACACTACTAAATCTTGAGAAGACACTCAACCAATGCTCTGAGATGACTTAGCGACAGAACCCTAAACCTAAAGATCATTTATTTATTTTTATTTGAGGCCATACATATGCTAAAGCCTCACACATTATGTATTATTTAGTATATCTATTACATGTATAACTCATTCTATTGTTTTTTTTTCTTTAGCATTGAAGACTTCAAATTCTTATCTGCATATAACAAATCCTGAGAAGAGTTAATAGTTCCCAATTATGACTTCTTAAGATAAGAGAGTGTGTATATTTTCTGTCATCTCATGCACTCTCTTGAACTTATTAAACGAATTTTATTTTCTCTATCATGCATTCTCTTACTCTTCACAATTTCTTTGGGTTAGTAAAATTATGATATTATTTAGTAATAAGATCAAATTAAAATTTTAAATAAAATTCATAAGCATCCATCAATATTATAATCTAAGCATGGATCAATTTATTTATTTATTTATTGAATGATGGATCGATTCCTGCACCACGTGCTTAATTTCCCTTTACTTTTTTTAATAAAAAAAGAAAACAAAAATTTTTTTTCCCGAAAAAAAGAAACAAGGCTAATTATTAATTTAATTCAAAAAAAGTATTTGTCCTTCTTTTCTCTTGAGAATCACGTGCGCTAATTCCCAGCCATTGATGGACTGTTCAAATACATTCAGCCCGAGAGAGAAACGCACAGACCAATCAATCGAGGCAGAAAGAGTCGATCGGATCTTGAATTTAAACTGTGAATCGAGTTGCTCCGCCGGCGACGGTCGTTGAAATGACAAATAGGCCGGAGAAATCGGGGTTTTCCCTCACCTGCAGCCTCTTGAGCCACTACATCAAGGAGAAAGGCTGCTTCGCTGATTTGGGGATCGGCATGCCATCTCGCGCTCTTGATTCCTCTAATTTAGGTTTTTTTTTTTTTAAAGTTATTTGTTTGGATCTGTTTTAACTGATTTGAAATTGGTTTGTTAATGATTTCAATTCAAAAGTTGGAACTTGTGCATCTCAGAACTTGTTTTGCGGTTTGTAAGAGGGAAAGCTTATTGATTTGATTCTGTTTATCGATACTTTTTAGGGAAATCTGAAACCTACCACTCGCCGACGACCATGAACTTGCTTCCTGGGGTTGACGGCTCCGGCAACGACTGCGAGGGCACGAAGAAGGATTCGTTGTCATTCAACGCTGAGAGATCCATGGAGGTCTTCCCTCAGCAAGTAGGTGTCAGTTTGAACTTGCCGCCTGCAGAGGCCAAGTATGTCCTGGGTTTCTGCCCATCCAACTTATTTTTCATTGATTTGCTGGAGAAATCCATCATCTTTTCTTTACTCTGCTGAGCCTGAGGGGTGTCGTTTTGCAGGGAATCGGAGAAAGCTCAGCTCACAATATTCTATGGCGGCAAGGTGCGTGTGTTCGACAATTTCCCGGCTGAGAAAGCCAAGGATCTGATTCAGATTGCAAGCAAAGGGGAGAACTTTACTTCTGGATCTGCAAATGCCATGGCTCCGTCTACACCGGCGACGGGTCTCCCTAGCCTCTCGGCGCCAGCCAACTTCCCCGCCAGAGCTCAGCCCAATTTTTCTGGTGAGCCATTGAATTCAGGTTTTGCAAGTTGGCATCTTTTCATGCAAAAATTTCTCCCTGGCCTCCGAATTCCTTGCTTTTTATCTTATCAATATGTTGGAAACAGATCTCCCTATTGCGAGGAAGGCATCACTTCACCGCTTTCTGCAGAAGAGAAAGGAGAGGTAGTGAACTTTTGACTGTATGTTCATTTGCATACATGCAAAAACTAAATTTTCCTTTAAAAGAACGCTTATTTGGTAAGATTTTTGTTGGAAATTTTTTCAGGATTAGTGCGCTGTCGCCTTATCAACTGAGCGGCAGAACTGATTCCAAGGATGTTGCTACCAAGGAGGAGATGAGCCAGAAGCTAACTTTGCTAGCTTTGTAACTAATTAGACAGCTGAGAAGCTTTTGTAGTTTGGCTTTCTCAAACTATCTACTGTTCTTATCAGAATATTGTAATTTTGTTTATTGATTTGGATTTTGGAACATCATCGTTTAGAGGAAGCCGTCTCAGGGGTGTTTGGCTGCACGTAAATCCGGATTTAAGATGAATCAAAATCAAAATTTCGACCCTTAATCCGAGATTTCTTAAATTCATGGAACTTGCATATTTTATATTTTTGGCCGGATTTGTTAATCCGGCAATAAATTCGGTTAATAGTGCTACCAAACACTCTCTTACGGTTCCATATTCCCTTTGTTTTCTTCATGTGGTGGTGCGTCTTCCTCTCATTTTCTTGTGCTCCGGTTGTTTTTTTGTGATGCTTGTACTCTTTTGGTTACTTGTCCAAAGGTTGCATCCTAATCCTTTGGTAATTTTAATAATTTTTCGCCTATGTTGTTGAAATGAAGAGAAGTTATCCAAAGTGGTGAGTGGAGTGGATATTCCAAAACTTTTGACAACCTAAACCATCACAAATTTATGCCTTACCTTTTGTTGCTTCAAGTGAAATTACACCACCTAAGTTGGAGCAATTTTGAAAAGAAAATTGGGAACAGAGATAAAGAAAAAGATAAAATGATAAATTGAAGAAGCTTCAATTTTTTATTCATTGTAGAGTGGTTTCGAAAGTTCCCCCTAACCTGTGGATTGACCATCCTATTTATAAGTTTGGGTGGGCTATAAGATACACTACACAAAGTGCTACATTGAATATATATATGTGTGTATTGTGTGTCTAAATTTGATGTGTAATAATGCTCTATCCAACATTTGATGAATTTAGGAGGTTAAGTTGTATAAGTAAGCTGGTTTGTTCGCACCTGTTGAATTGATGAGGTTGAACACCTAAACTAGCTAACGTTGGATGGTTGTTCAAAACTTGCCAAGTTTGGTTAATGTTGAGTAGATTTAAGATGTTTCAACTTGAGCTTGACTTTAATGTGAACTCTAGCTCAAGCTCAATCTAGGGAAATTTGACTGTACGCTTTTGTAGGGGAAGAGTTTCGATCACTTAATCTTTAGTTTTTCTTCATTATATTCTCAATGAAAGTGATAACATGTCCTTGTGCTTCTTTCACACATGTTAAGCATTTTTGTCTCATTAAGCATCTCACCCTCCACTTTGGTTCATGGAGATAAAAGTAGCCATCGAGCTACTTTTAGAAGGCACTTCATTCCTCTTCGCTTCTCTTAGATAGAACTATATATGATTATTTGCTTATTCGACAATAATTGCAGTAACCAAGTCTCTTACTTTGAATTAATTAACACTAATATTGGTATTGAATTCCTTGTCTCTTGGCCACAATCCTCTCCCCTAATTCTAATTGACTTGAACCACTTTCCTCAACCTATAAATACCCCAAATTTCACTTACAGGTCCTCTGTGAGCCCTCTAACAATTTATTCTGATAACCACTTATCTCTAAAAGGTTTGGACCTAATAGGGATCATTTTTCAGGATGAAAGCTCTGTCTTCATTTAATGCCATAGTAGATATGTTTATTAACTTTATTAGATTCCAACTTATATATATGCTAATAATGATGTCATTTGCACATTAAGATTTCGGGTTGTCTTGTGTGAGTTTTTTTCTTCTGTAAACTAAAGATGATTAGTTCTTAGAGGCTCTAATTGCATTCTTTTTTGTTGTGAGAAACTTAGAGGTAAAGCCTATTATTTTAGCAAAAATGAAATAATTCAATAAATAATTTTTTTAGTATTTGATTATTAAGATTGTTTAACGTAGGTCTCTCTTTAACTTAGTCATATAATAAAATTGATATTGAGATTCACACCATAATTGATAGAGCCTTCTGTAATTGCACTTGGTTGAACATTTTTCTCTCTTCTTATGACAAAATGCTTCCTTCTTCGTCATTTGATCATTTTCAATAATTTTTGAATGTGGTGTCCAATGTTAGCCTTATTTTTACATTTTAAAAATATTTTGGACTTCCTTAACTCCATAAAAAAGGTGGTTGGTGCTTAGGGTAGGCATGCTTTGGCTGATATTATTTTGAAATTTTTGATACAGTGTGAATCAAATTTTGTTCATCATGAAATATAAAATAGAGGGGCTTATTATCTGCAAAAGAATGACATTCATGATGCTATATTAATTGCGAAAACAAAAATTTGTTCATGCAAAGTGTTGAGAAAAATTAGGGCGAAGAAAACAGTAATCGACACAAATCCAGAAGAACACAGAGATTTAACGAGGTTCGGCAAAGATGCCTACGTCCTCGGGAGCAGAGCGGCGAGTTCCTTTCAATAATCAGAAAAGGGTTACAGAATAGAGGGATACCTCCTGGGGTTACTAACAGGCCTATTTATAACCCCAGGAGTAAACCTAGGCACAATATGTAATTACAACATTACCCCTGTACCAAACCGCGGGGCTTTGCCCCCGCACCCCAACCCACGTAACTTCCCAATTTGGACAGATTCTACGCTCCGCTCCGCTCCGCTTCGATCCAGCGTCTGTCCCAATATGGTATATGAGCCATACCATAACAAATCTCCACCTTGGCGAATATCCAGCCCCTTAGGAGAAAAATACCTGGGAGTTACACCTGCACCACT
>NW_018164540.1:210620-218430 GCF_001263595.1 Phalaenopsis equestris
GGACAGATTCTTCCGCTCCGCTCTGCTCCGCTTCAATCCAGCGTCTGTCCCGATATGGTATATGAGCCATACCATAACACAAAGATATATAGGCTTCCTTTTGTGAAAACATATTGGGTTAAAAAAGAGAGTTGAAATTACCTAGATGACTAAAAGTGGACGATTATCTTAAGTTTTTATCAAAAAAACAAAACAAAACAAAAGTGAACCATATCAAATAATTATATTTTTCTAAAATAATAATGATCTCTCATTGGCAGGATTTATTTTCAGGTTTTTTGTAGTAATGATTATTTAGCATCGTTTTATAACACTGACATTTCAATCAACATAGTTGTCTCTTTAATTTTGGTTGTTACTCCAATGGTTCCTATTACTAATAGTGAAACCTTTAATTCTCTTAGGAGTTGGCAAACCTATGGATTGAAGGTCTCAATACTAAATTATATATTTGTTCATAGGATATTATTAGATAATAGTTTATTTGTGTTGTCCCCCTTTTTTATTCTAGTAAAATATGGTAAAACAAAATATTATTAATTTAATTCATCATGCACTTACATATCTTAATTGATTTATGATAGATCTATTTGTGTAATTGACATAGATTTGGAATTGGTTTTCCAAGACATTCACTTGGTAGGATGAGAGACGAAATCCTTGGGGATACTTTTGAGTGGTTGGGACAAATTTATTTGTCATGATGGTTGATGAGGTCAACCGTAGAATTTTATCATGGTCGATCTTAGCTTCTCTCGAATATTTATATCTCTAATTTTTGTAATTGGAGAATCCAAGCCATATAACTAGTTGAGGTTTTAAAAAAATATCTTTAAATGTGTTTAAATTTATTTAGTGAAATTTCAAGTTAGAGATCAAATGATAAGAAAAATCAAGACTATGTTAAGGCAATATGGTTTGAAAAGATTTGATTAATTATCAAAAATTGAGTCATTGAAATGACTTAATGATGTATTGAGGGGCCGAAAATGCTATAAAATATTAAAAGAATGTATAAAAATCATATCTAGAGAAGATGTTTGAGATTTAAAATGCTTTAAGGGTGGTGAGGAGGAAGAATCCAAACTAGGTTAAGAAAATTTTAGTTATGACCAATAATTTTAAGAGAGGTTTAGGATTCCTTTCATGATTGTAGGTCATGGAAAAATGTATCAGGAAGATGTTAGAAAGATGGGTGAATAGGCCATAAATAAAATATAGGAGAAATCAACAAGTATAAGGAAGATATCTAAAGCTTCCCTAATAGAACATAAAAGATGGTAATCGATGACTAAACTCTCTACTATACATCATTTCAATTTTTTTTTACAAACATCCAAAATTGCCTTTTTTTTTCATTTGCAATAAAATTTAAATTATTAATTATATATTTTCAATACAAAGTCTAATAAAAAATTACACTAGAGAAACAAATAAAAAGGGTTTAACCACTCCAAACTCTCTCCTCAATGGGATGGCTCCCCCTGCTACTTCCAAATCAAGCTAATAATATTTAAAATTAAGAGAATAATTTTAAATGTTTCATTTAAAATAATAAATTAAAACTTGAGAATTTGATATTTCTTGGATTAAAAAATTGAATTCAAAAATTTAAATTTTATGACATTTTTTTAAGTTTATAATTAAGGCTTACTTGAAAAAATATTTTAGCTAATGATCTCATATTAAGTACTTAATCTTGATAGCTTTCACAATTTGCTTTGTATTCTACTTTAGTAATGATGTATGAAATTTTAACTAATAAAATTAAGGAAATATCACATACTATTATTCATCATATCTAGGATGCAATTATTGAAGAAAAAAATATTACAAATAAAACGGCTCTTGCTCCTGAGATCATTTATAACTTTTAGGTTTACATTTTTAGGTAAGCACTTCTGCGCTAAGGTGAATACACATGCTCACTCTTCTTCTGAGTTGAGAAACATGAAATTACAAAGTTGATGTACAACAATATTCCAAGAATATTAGTCATAATGGCCCCTAAAAGGCATAGTTGATTGCTATGAAGCCAGTAGTTTGACATGAATATTATAAACGATAGTTGTAGCGCCAGCTTGTCGTAAAAGGCCATAGTTGAAAACCATGGTAGTAGTTCATCATGTGGGTCATAGATGATTACTTTAGAAGTACATGTTGCCACAAATGTTATTTAAAGGAGCTACAAGAATGTTTGTAGACTGCAAAAGATATAGTTGGGAGCTACGAGAGCTATGAGTCACATAGGTCGTAGTTGGCCACGTAGGCCATATCGAAGAGCTATAATTATGCATACAGGCTGCAAAGGATGAAGTTGGGAGTTGCATGAACTATGATAACATCTACAAATCACAAAGGTCGGGGTTGGGGGTTACATAAGGTGTTATAACATTCATAGATCGTAGAGGCATAAGTTGGAAGTTGCACGAGCAGTGATAATATCTGTAGTCCACAGAGGTTGAAGCTGGGAGCTGCACGAGTTGTGATAATGTTCGTATACTTGCAAAGCGGGAGTCAGAAGTTGCATGTTCTGTGATAACGTTTGTTGGCTGCAAAAGCTAGAGTTTAGAGCTGCATGAGCTGTGATAATGTTCAGGTCGCATAAAGCAAAGTTAGAAGCTGCATGTGCCGAGATAACATCCATAGCGTAGGCTGCAAATGCTAGATTCAGAAGCTACATGAGTTGTGACAACATGCATACCATAAAAGGTCGGAGTTGGGAGCTCCTTGAACTGAGATTACATTTGTAGGCCTTAAAGGCGAGCTGCATGAGTTGTGATAATGCATGTAGACTGTAAAGTTTGAAGTTGGGAGCTTCATGAGCTCATGCACTCTAGACAGTTTATATTGTTGCTCATGTTATTTGGGTTGAAAGAAGTAATATAATCTTTCTGTTGACATTTTAGGTAGCAAAAATTATTTTGTTGTTAGGATTAAAACCATGAAAAAAACATTCAAGAATTAGACATTTGATGTTATTTATAGTCTTTAATTTCATTGATTTGCGGTTGTCTTAATATCTTTTGTTTTTTCAGTTATTAAACTAATTTGTAATAGATTTACACTTCTCTACTTTTTATTAGTTGAATTGTTTCAGTATTTAGGATACAAATATATTTTGATTTGAGCATATATTTTCATTTCTATTGGTATTAGTGAGAGCTGTGATGTTTTCCAACTTTATGTTGAAACTTAACTGGTATAAGTGTTATACCTTGGCTTATTTTTATTTTCTTTGATATTACTTTATTTCATGAATGAAGTTTCAATATTCTTTATGGGATTTAGTATGCTGAGCTCATTTTATTTTTTTGTTTTACTTTCATTTTAATATGTCGTTATATTATGGTGGATTATAGGTTATTGCTTGCCTTTTTTGCCATTCATTCGGTTAAATTTGTTTATGGGATATGCTAATTATAGAAGTGGCAATTTAAATCTTTATGATTAAAGTGTTATTGGATGGGATATGCTAATTATAGAAGTGGTAATTTAAATCTTTCTGATTCAAGTGTTATTGGATTAGAGTTTTGTAAGGTGATGATTCGTGGCTATCTGAGGGAGCTAGTTTTGTTAGATGATTTTTGTTGATTCCTAGGTGAAGAGTATATTGTGATGTTACTATTTCAAACTATCGTTAGCTTTAAATAACTTTGTTATTTGCTTTAAGGTGGGAATTTATTATATTTTGTGATCATTAACTCTTCTATTTAGGCATATTTCAATGTTGCTCATAGTTCTTGCTTTTTTATTTTCTGGCTCTTCTTTTACAGATTGAATTATTCATTTTTAAATAGTGGGTTACTTTTCTTCTATTTATTATTTTAGTTATTTTACTATTATTTTTATTTTTATTTTTTTCAATCTTTTTTTTCAGATTTTATTTTTTTTAGTTGGTTTGTTGATTGCGCTCAGTTGGTCTTGTGTTGGATTGTATTTTTTAAATATTTTTAATTTTTTATACTTTATTTTAATAAATAAAATTTTGTCTGATTATCAATTTCCCAAATAAATAAATAAATAAATAAATAAATAAGGTAAAAAATGGTGTGCCCGTTCCTTAGACGGGCAGGTAAGCCATCTTCAAACACTTTGCTCATCACATTCCCCACAGTATTAGATCAAGCCATCCGACTTACAGTACAAATAGTCGACTTCCAGAGTTTTCGAACCCCCTTCCATGCGAACTCTCAGCAGTGGCTGCTCGAGAATTGTTTCTTTTTCTCTTTAACTACTGATTTTCTACTCTGCAATTTCCTTTCCTTTTCTCTCCTGGCCCTTCTCCCATCTCTCCGTCATCACTGCTACATAAACCCTAATCCTCGGAGTTCGTCCGTTTCAATCGGAGTAGCTTTCTTGGGATCCTCTTGAGGAGTTCTAGGCCGGGAATAATGCAGCAGCAGCGGCTAAAGCAGCAGGCTTTGATGCAGCAGGCACTCCTCCAGCAGCAGCAATCCCTCTACCCTCATCCGGGACTCTTAGCTCATCCCCAGGTACTGTGTCTCTTCAATTTGATTAACATCGTTTCTTTAGTTCTTTTACTTCTTGCTGCTGAATCTGTGGGTGTGCTCACTCATTTCGCTGAGATTTTTGGTCTCTTCGATTCTGTGGTCGCTTGTCTTTGATGGTTTGATTTTCATGAATGATTAGGGTTTATGTTAAGTGGCAATTTGTTTGTAGAATTGGATGTTTTGTGTTTTCATTCAGTTGTATGTTGTCCTTTTGTCTTTAGTAAAGTTTATTCAGACGGTTTAATGTTTTAGGCGTGCTTTGGCAGTACGTTATAAATAATTCTTATTTGTTCTGTCTTACTTTTTCGCTGAGTCATCGAAGTTTATTTGTGGTACATATGGTTTCTGGGATCCAGGCTTAGATTCTTTGAAGGTGGGTGTTCTATTTGGGTTGGTTTCTTCATTTGGGATTTCGGTCCCTTGATTTGATTATTCGTGGAATCTTGGATCAATTTTTGGCAGGTTGCTGTTTTGTTTTCAAAAGATTATGTTGCTTGAAATTTGCTTCCCTTCCATCTTTTGTTAAGTTCCTCTTTGAAAAGTTAATGTATTTTTTTAGAGGATAGGATCTTTTTTTCTCTTCTTAATCAATTAGATTATTAAGCCACATGGAAACTTGCAGTTCCATTCAATGCCCTGTAAGTTCAGAAGGTAAGGTTAGTTTGAGGCCAGTTTGATGTACCGGAGTTGTGTATAAAGAAGGTGAACATTGCTTGCTTGAGCTAAGATGAAGTTGATTACCTTCAAGCTGTGTTCTTTCTAACATCAGAACTTAAGGCTTTGATAAGTTGTTTTAGAACTCTTATGTGTCTATTATAGGTTCTAGTTTGATATTTTTGCTAAAGTTATTGGGGATGCCGTAAGTAGTTTGGTTAGTATAGGTGAATGAATTCGGTGTATTACTATATGAAATGAGTAAATGAAATTCTCTAGGTGGAAACATATTTCTAGGAGACATTTATATTGATAATGCTAGAACTTCCCTTGGCCTTCCTTTTTTTAGTGCAATTTTTTTTGACCTCAGGCTTTGAGTGTTTTTATTTTTAGGAGGATAGCCTTTTTAAGTAGGGATTTTTTTTTTACAATTTTTCTTGTTCTTTTACACTTTTATTTTGCAGATAGAGCCGATTCCAAGTGGAAATCTTCCTCCTGGATTTGATTCAAGTACATGCCGCAGTGTGTGAGTGTTATAGGAACTTTTAGTATATATATTTTTTATTTTTTGTTTTCGTGTTTAAGCTATGTTTGCATGCTTTTGGCCTTTTAGGGGTCATGATCTTCATTTTTTGACTTCATTGTGAATATAGAAATATCTTACGACTCTTCTTTCATCCTAGGGTTCTAATTTTTCTATAATTTATTGACTTCCCCCTTTATTGAAGAAAAAATTGAGAAAATCATTTTTTTCCATGTCGATATGATTTAATGATTTTTAATATTTTTTTTCATTTTTGCGCTAAAATATAATTCGATTGTTACTCAACTTTGTACTTTGCAGCTATGTTGGAAATATTCATAGTCAAGTTACTGAAGCGCTCCTTCAAGAGGTTTTCCAAAGTACTGGTCCTGTTGAGGGATGCAAGCTTATCAGGAAGGATAAGGTTTGACAACTTAACTTAGATTTACTTTTGAAATTTCTCACAACCATTCAAATATAAACCAAGTCCTTTGATTCTCTCACTTTATATATGCCTTGGATGCATTCTTTCCCTCTCATTTCAATACTTGAACGACAAAAGAAAGCGTTTTCGTCAAAATCTTTGTCGAGTTAGTAATTTAGAATTTAACGCCTTAATAGCTGATTTTGCCATCTGTTAAATTTTTTAAACATCCGCATGATAAGTCTATTTATGCTTTTGTTGGCTCATTTAATCTTTGTTAGCTATATTTTTTATAAGCTCATTGAAGGCTTTTGATAAGTAAAATTATTCGCTGGAATATGCATCAATCTAACTGGCTGCCCTGATGCTCAGTCTTAACACTTCAAGGCGGTTGAGATTTCACTTCTAATGGAGAGATGAGATCCCATCTTCACATTCAATTTGGAAAGAAATATAATTATGTGCTGTCGTGATTGGCCTATTTTCAAGTCTGAAAAAAAGGGATATTTACAAAAGAAGCTATATTATACTATTGAAGGACTGGTGGACCTAGTTTTTGGAAAAAAAATTGGGAACTAACGCTTCTCCCCAAATAAATTTACATTTAAATTTGTGCTTCATCAACTACTTATGTTGCATCTAATATGGTACCTTTTAAAGTCTACACACTGATGAGTGATGAGCAATATTTCATATCATGTTTTGAACAATTCATAAATTGTGTCTGACCCTTGTGCTTCATATACTTAAATACATGATGCATCATGTAGTGTAGTAAGCCATTTCATCTTAATAAGGTATTTTATCCAGATACAAGTTATACTACTATGAATGAGGGAGTTCAGTTATAAAAAAGGTACTTGGTGAAATACTTTACATTTTGGTGAAATTCTTCATTGTATGAGTTATCTTATTATTGGATATACTGAAGTTGAGAAGGCGTCATGAACCATGAAGAACCAGGAATAAGTTGCTGATTTAGAACAGTGCCACATTAGTTTCCATGTTACCACTTGACATGGCACCAATTTAAATGTGCACATATTGGGGAGTATAAAATTTTAACGATGAAAAAATTTATATCTTTAATGTGCTTACATAAATACCTTTTCTATTGTGTCTGATATATATCCTTGTGACACCTGTCTTATCCACTAGCTGCTCATTAGCCATATTTTTGACATGTCGTCATTCTTTCTTGCCTTGCAGTCCTCTTATGGGTTTGTTGACTACTTTGATCGTCGCTCGGCTGCACTTGCTATTCTTACCCTAAATGGAAGGCATCTGTAAGTTATACTTATCTACTTTTGCTTTAGTTTTCCTTTGTGTTACACAGCTTTCTTTAAATTTTAAATTTTAAATTGCAGGTTCAGTCAACCAATAAAAGTTAATTGGGCATATGCTAGTACTCAGAGAGAAGACACTACAGGTATATATTCATGCATATATTAATGCTTGTTTAAAATTATTTGATTATACTTCTTAGTGATAATTCTGCTTGTTTGTTCATATAGGTCATTTCAATATATTTGTTGGTGATCTTAGTCCTGAGGTTACAGATGCTGCGTTGTATGCCTGCTTCTCAGTGTATTCCACCATCTCGTGAGTTTTTGTTGGCACTCATATTTATATATCTGCATCTATCTATCTATCTATCTATCTATCTATCTATCTATCTATCTATATATATATATA
>NW_018164540.1:218440-220721 GCF_001263595.1 Phalaenopsis equestris
TATATTCCCCCCTAGAAAAGGCTAACGTATTAAATAGAAAAAAAAAATACAGATACAATGTGTGGGCCCAAGCATGACATCTGTCCACACAAAAAATCACAAAATATTTCAAAACTAGAAAAAACAGAAAATACATTAGATACAAAAATAAAAAAACTTAATAGTGCCGAAATACATAGTATCAGGTGGCTAGAGAGCGACCCAATTTGGGGTTGCCTCTGCCTCTAGTTTCAGGGAAGGAGCAAGCTAATAAGTTGGTAAGATGAGTGACATTGCCAGTAACCAATGTATCATCCACTATGTTCCCGAGTTGGAGTCGATTTCCATTTTTCTTCTTCCTCTTGGAATAAACCTGCTATTTCTCATCCGAAGAATCAATCTGATGGGGTGGTAGGGCTGAAGCAGAAGGAATACCAACCGTAGTGGCCACAATAGGTTCTAGTATTTGTGAAGTATGAGTTGTCTCTACACCGGATAACTCCCTGAGAAGGGGAGCGACGACTTCCTGAAGAAGTGGAGCTACGAGACTCTCCTGATTATCAGTCTGAGGTAATAGTCCATCAGGTAATAGTCCATCAATATTGTTTTCTATGTGATTTGAAGGTGTTAACATCACATCACTCGCGTAACAGTAACGACAGGGGCAATAGAATCAGACATTAAAATATATCATGTGGTAGCTTTCTCTCCAGGTGGTACAGATATATCCTTAGAACCATCTTTATTCATTTGATCTTTAGATTTCAAATTAGGGTAAGCTTATGACATTTATCAAGAGTATGCCCAAACATCTTACAATGAGAACAATAAGGTCTATGCTCTATGACGGTTTGTTGCCAATATCCATTATGCATTGTGGCCGACCAGACTTCAGTAACTTCAGACAAAGTAATATCTCTTTCCACAAGTATTATGGCCACAGATGGTCTGGTAAGGTTGAAAGTGGGTAAATCTAGCTTCATAGGGTCCCCAAGTATGACACTAATAGAGTAGAAAACTATCTTTATTCATTTGATCTTTAGATTTCAAGTTAGGGTAAGCTTATGACATTTATCAAGAGTATGCCCAAACATCTTACAATGAGAACAATAAGGTCTATGCTTTATGACGATTTGTTGCCAATATCCATTATGCATTGTGCCCAACCAGACTTCAGTAACATTAGACAAAATAATATCTCTTTCCACAAGTATTATGGCCACAGAAGGTCTGGTAAGGTTGAAAGTGGGTAAATCTAGCTTCATAGGGTCCCCAAGTATGACACTAATAGAGTAGAAAACCTGACTGATGATGAAAAAAATGCAAAAAAATGCAGCTTGAGACCAGGTAGACTAAACTATACCGTTACAATAGGAGGTTCATGATTGGGATCAAAATCTGGAGATCACTTAAGTAGCTTCGGTTTACCAGCAATGTTGAGTTATTTTTTGGAGAAAATACGAGTGTAGTCTTCAGGCACGGTTAACTGAATCAAAACATGTCTCCCATCAATGAGCTACACTTTTCACTTTCCTGCTAATTTGAAGTCATCAAAACCTTTTCTGATAACTTGCATAGCTGGGTGTCCCCACTGAAATTTTTCAATGAGAGCAAATTTGAATTTGTCAGTCAAGGTTGAAATTTCTAACTCAGAGAAAAATAGTATTTCCACTCTTTTTACTTGCATTCTTTATTTAATGGACAATCACTTGTACCATCACGATTCTCTTTATAACTTGAGGGGAAGACAACCGTCGTCTCCCCTTGAGAATTACCCACAATGTGGGCAAAAGAAGTTTTACCGGGCTCAACCGAAGGAGGAAGCTCCATCGCAGCAAAGCAAAGTCCTGCAAGTCGGGCCGAGGGTAAAAAAAGACTAGCCGAGGCGAAGCTGCGCAGAAGAGGAACCGCAGATGCCAAACACAGCGGCAATCTCAGCAAACCTCAACTAGACGAGGCAGAAAACATGAACCACAGAAATGGCGCAGAGGAAAAGATGAAACCGCAGAAGCTGGAAGATGCATCGGTTTCGTCGCTGGGTGTGAAGCAGCGCGAAGGAGGAGATGACGACGAAACCGAAGCCTTGTGTCGTTGGGCGCGAATGAGGAGATGATGACGAAACCGAAGTCTTGCGTCGCTGGCGCGAAGAATGAGACGACGATCGCAGAGGATATTGACAAGCGCGAGCGTCAGTGGAGGGCTTGAGCTTCGACGTCTTGCTCTAGTCGTTTGAAGGAAGGGAGGATGCGAGCAGCTTCGTGCGTGAAGGTGGAGAACCGATTATATATATATATATGTTCCA
>NW_018164540.1:220740-244520 GCF_001263595.1 Phalaenopsis equestris
TATATATATATGTTTGTATGTTTATGAGGTTTTATCTCTTTATGTACACTTACTGCTAGGTGTTAGCTGATCTTACTTTGAAGTTTGGTATTGATGTTTAAATTTGTTGCAGTGATGCGAGGGTTATGTGGGATCCAAAAACTGGCCGCTCAAGGGGGTTTGGCTTTGTGTCTTTTAGGAATCAACAGGTAAAATTGTTGTTCTTAAGTTGATCATCTATATTAAATTCATATAAGTTGATTCAATATGTCTTGATTGTACCTGGGCAGGATGCACAAAGTGCGATCAATGATTTAACCGGTAAGCTTCATTTTAAGTCTATTTTATATTATTTTTCTTTGTGGAATAATTTAATGGTTAGTTGAGTATTCATACTTTATTTTCATGTTTTCTGTCATCCCTCATGATAGCTAACATTACTTCAACATTATTTGTAACTAGTTTATTTGATTTTATGATTTCATTTGCTTCTTGTCACTTTGTAAGGTAAATGGTTAAGCAACAGGCAAATTCGATGCAATTGGGCAACAAAGGGTGCTGGCACTAGTGAAGACAAACAATTCTTAGATTCCAAGAGTGGCGTGGAGATGACAAATGGTTCAACAGGTGGGTACTGGTTTGATGCCGTTCTTGATTTTTAGAATTATAGTTTTTTTTTTTCCTTTAAATTTGATAATCGAGCAAATTCTTGCCATGTATTTACATTGCTCGGAGTTAATGTACTTCATTTCTTATTTTTATTATGTTTTGCCCCTGCTTTTTAGTTCTAATTGATGGATGAGCATTTCTTCTAACAATGGATATTGCACTATTTCACTTATCACCTGCACTTCATGTTTGCTGACTGTAAATTATATTTCATGCCTTAGTTTTTCAAATGTAAGGCGTTTTATTTTTCCTTTTAGATTGTGGCTCTCCACGTTAAGCATCTTTTTTACAGGACTTGTTTACAAAACATGTGAAACACCTTGTTTCTGTATTTTGGGAGATAGGACTAAGTCTTTAAAAGTAGGGCATCAAAGGTGTTTCCTGTTTTTAAAGTTTGTTTCCCAAATAAAAACAGAGTTATCAGTGAATCAAATGTAAAGGCAGACCTAGAAAAAAAATTTAAAAGTAGCCTTATGCTTTTGCTTTAGTCTTTCATAAGCTATTTGTTTTGTGATTGAAAGTCGAGTTTTTGTGTATGGTTTCTTATTTGCTCTGAGGTATTATTCGTTTGTAGTGTATTATATGAATATTGTTTGCTATAAGCACTCTAAAACTTCACGTAGAGTTAGAAAATTTTTTGCTTATATTAGCCAATGTATTTATGTATGTATGAGCAGTGGAATTATTACAGTAGATTCAATTGAAAAATCATTCATGCAATTAAGTTAATTCAGAGGAATTAACCTCCAAATTGTCTTACATTGTTGCTTCCATTCCAACCAAGGCAATATCTTTCCTTGTGGTGAAAATAGCTGGAATTTCATCCAAGGAAGTACCACTGTCCCACCAACTGGATTTGCTATGGTGGACGGTCCAATTGCTGTCTTGATTATGTCTGTAGCGATTGGAAACCACTAGCCCACAGCTGCCATTTATATACTGTATTTTTTTTAGAGAATTTTGAGTATGGTAGAAGTTAATTAGTATTTTTCCTTCTTTCCGCATTGAGCGGTAATTGGTTTTTAAGGCTCTCCCTCAAGCTAGTTTCTAGAGATCATACACATCAAGTGTGGTAATCATCTTTTCAAATATGAATCTTGTTAATCCTTCGGCTAGGATGTTAATGGCCTAATCTGATGATTGAATATGTAAAACACAATTCTACTATTTGAATTTCTTTTTAAAGAATTATTTATCAATTTCCACATTTTTATTTTGATCCATCATATATTGATAGCAGTTTTTTTGCTAGAATATAAGATTAGGAGTTTTGAGAGTTATTTGAAGTTTTTCTAAAAATAGCTTAAGAAAAATTAGTTCTCTTATTTCATTAGATAAGGACTTGAGTTTAGCTTCTGCAATACTCTACCAATATATGTTGTTTTAGATTTCTCCAAGTTATAAGATTACCCCACTCATTAGTATATTGATGTAGATTTCTGTCAAATACAGAGTTTGCCCAATCAACATCGATATAGACTTTTATTACTTAAAATTTCTCTCTTTTCAATGAATAGCCCCCTTTTTGTGATCTCTTTTAAGCACTTGGGTATTTTTTGCATTTTTTCTTTGTATCGTACATGAATGAGCTGACTTACCATTGCTAACAATAAAGGTGATGAGTGATGCCAAATTTGATGTGACTTCAACGAATTAGTTTCCCAACCATTTTTGATATGCTTCTTTAAGTATTGGAGTGATAATGCTATGGTCACTTAAATTTGTGTTAGGATCAGTTTGAGTGCCCACAAGTTTGCTTCCAGGCAAATCAATTTATTTTAAGAGATTTAGAATATATTCTTCTAGAAAAATGATAATACCAGATTTATTTGCAGCAAGTTTCATTATAATAAAGTACATGAGATTGTCAATGTTTTTAATTTTATGCTCTTCAGCTTACCTGCCCTTGAGGGTCCTTATCTCCCAATTATTGAGGGTCCTTACCTGCTCTTGGGGGTCCTTATCCTCCCAATTAGGATCCCTTATTAGAATGATATAACCAGCATATAAAATTAATGTGGTTGACTTAACATCTTTGTGTTTGTAAAACAATTTATTTTCAAAATGATCCTATTAAATTTTTGTTGGGACAACTTTGATGGACTTTTGAACCATGCTTTAGGTGATTGCTTGAGCCTCTGAATGGATTTTCTCAATTTACATCTTATGTCAATGTTTTAGAGTCGTTGGTACTTGGAGGAAGAACAATATAGACTTCTTGATGAATTTTTGACGTCTGGTTGGTGGAGAGGCACTTAAGGTTGACCTCCATTGAGGGTCTGTTTGGGGCAGCTGTAGCCGCGCTGCCCCTGGAAGCTGCTGCGAGGAAGTTGGTTGCATTTTTGTTGCAGCTGTGTGAAAATTCTGAAAAAATGATCATTCTGTCTTCGTTTATTAAAATTTTTTAAAATAGAACTGTGACAACCACATATTTGATACTTCAGAAGTAGAAATTCATTTTAAAACAGTTCAAAAGCTCATATATACAACTTACAGTTAGTACCGAAAGTGCTAAAGATTTTTGTTTAGAATATTTACACATATGCCACACAATCTTATGTATTTACATATCTAACAAGTAAACTTTAATATTTAGAAAAAATTGCATAATATTTTGGAGGTCATACGAAAGAATTGGGTAGCATAAATGTAATTAAGTAAATTTAAGTGTTAGATATGACAATATATGGAATTAATTATGGTTTTAAGTATATGCATTTAAGCATTACTATTATTGGAAATATATGCATTTAAGTATTAATCATAAATGCACTTTCTTATTAATATGTGCATATATAGTTTTTATTTGTGTATATATAACTATTTTTATTGTACAAGTTTATTGAAAATTCAAGATTTGAGTTAAAGACAACATGATCAGAACAAAATGAGCTACAAATCACTATGATCTCTTATCAAACATATAATAAGCTTAAAACTAAATATTTTTTTTCCAAAATATTGTAAAAGAATAATATTTCAGAAAGTGATGTATCTTTCATGTTCTCAATTTTTTTTTTACTTTGAAAAAATCTTAACTTATTATTTTATGATTTATAGTTCATAAACAATGACAATAGTAACTGCTTTCTCGTTAACGTGGGGAAAATGTTGGATATTTTATCGTTAACGTGGGCGGCGGGGTCGATCCCGCGGCCCTGCGTTCCGTCAAATTCGCGGTGGCCGGCCGTGAACGCCTGTTTCAAACTCCAAATATTTGGATGGCGTCGTGGTTTGGGCCTCGCCGCACAAAAAAATCGGGCCCTGAAAGAAGGGCTCAAGTGTTAAGTTTCGCAACACGAGCAAAAATCTCTGAGTGGTTAATACCTTTAATTTCCTGCTGGTGAACCCTTTTGCGACAAGACATGATTTATGTCAATGGATCTTTTTGATTGACAACAAGGATTCATTTACACTAAAAATAATTGTTGAGACCGATCTAGTGTTTTTCGAATGTGTGATGGAGCACCAAAAGGCATTAGGGAAGTTGTAGAAGGGGACAACGGGAGTGGGAGGCGAATGGTGGCTGAAACTCGGCGTGAACAGCATCTGGACAGCAACTCGGAAGCACAATGACTGCCCTTTCCTGCTGTGAGCAGCTGGCAGAACAGCGTCCAGCGGCGGTCCGGCTGAAAACCACCGAGCGAAGGGTGGATTGGTGAGGTTCCGACAGCGAGGGGTTTCCACCACCTTTCCTAAGCAAGCTACAGACGCACCACTTACAATAGGAAGATGTTACAACACTCCGGAGAGTAAAATTCAGAAAAAAAAAAAGAAAAAATGTTTTGTCGTTTCATAAAATATGGAAAACCTTAAAATTTAAATTCCAATTACAACATATATAAAAATTTCCTCAAAGCAAGTACTTAATTAGAAACTAGGGATATAGGTAATAACCAAAAAACAAGAAACAAAGGAAACTTGTTAAAGAAATAAATGAAATAAAGTTAAAAGAAAATAATATAAAAATTGCATTCAGTCTGTCTTCCGCGATCACGGATTCTGTAAACAGCGGATCGAAGGAGTTGTGCACCTCGCGTCCCAGCCTTCCAAGTTAATTATATTCTTGGGATTTTTAATGATTTCTCAAATATTTTTTTTAAGGGCTTTCTTTTCATCTTCCATAGTCTGTCACCATCTTGGTTTATTAAGAGCTTCTTCTTAGTCTTTGTGATTTTTTCATTTTGCTATATTAGAAATCAGAGTTTTACAAAGGAGGATAGATGGTCACAATATTTGCAATAGGATAGATGGCACATTATTAACTTTTTTAATGGCGGAATACATTTTTTCATGCTTTGATTTATGATACCAAAATTTTTTGAATGTAAATATCAAACTTTGGGCGTTAATATGTGAATGCCTAGGAATTGTGTGGTATTTATGTAAAATTTCCTTTTGATTTTGACATTTTCGGGTGAGTGGTATGAGATGAGAATGGGTGAATACAACCTGCCATTTGATCTGAAGCTTCAGAGTTAAGGAACTGGGATTCTTAATTTTTGTTTGGAGGCTTTTTCTGGAGTCAGCTGTATAGATGATCCAATTACTCCGTGTCCAAGGAAATGTTGGCAATATTGTCTCTAGTTTTCATCTCAAGTCCCCCACTTTTTGATTGATAAGTGCGGGTTTGTTTGTCCTAATTTTTGGGGTGAGAGAGATTGATCTTATTTGTTTACTTGTCGTGTAGTTTCCAATAATTTTCTTTTGCGCTATTGGTCTTTTTACAACATTGCACCAAATATTACCTTTTCTTTTCTTGCTTTTGAGACATTTCTTAGGTTTTGTTCTAGACTGCTGATAGCAAGAGAGGATCCTTCAATTTGAATTGGGTTATTTGCCCCATCAGGTGTCTTCTTTTGGATCAAATACACTTTGTTCTTGCTATTTATTTTTTTAAGTGTGGTAACTTATTAGATGATACTCATCCTGTGACATCATATGCATGATCTCTTTATTTACATGCTTAAACGAAATTTTTAGGATCTGAATACACCATGTTGACGTTCTCTCAAATTGCTTGAGTGGTGTCATGGAAGGAAAATTATCAATATGTTCTTTCATACAGTGGATAAGCCAGGATATCAACTAGGTTTTATTAGTTTCCCATGTTGTAAAGGAAGGGTTGTTTACTTCAGTTTGATAGATGGTAGCTTTCAAGTTCTAATCTTTCCTCTTTCTTTAAATAATTATTTAAATTGAGCATGACCATTAAGTTTGTATAATTTGATTTGAACTGTTCAGTGCTACATTAAGACTTAGGGATTGATGCGTTGGGTTGATAAGGAAGGGGAAGAACTCATTTTTTCACCCTTTTAGGGCCCTATTTTAGTCATCAACTATTGATTAGCCAGAAATTGGATCTAATATAGTGTTAGAAATGATCTGCAAAGAAAAATAAGAGATACAAAGTGGTGAACTGCGTTCTTGATTTAATTTTCAACAATTGGCCCGTTAAATGAAGGGATACAAAGATAAGAAAAAAAAGGAATAAACACATTCTAGCAAGAAAACAAACATGAAATAGTACGATTAATTTAATTAAAAAAATTAATTTCTAGTTTTGAAGCCCCAAAACAGCCCCATGCTTGCTGTCTTTCCATTCCAGCCCAAACCACAGCTTGTGTTGTGGAGAAATTATCTGGGATCGCCATACAAACAAGCATTGCCTGCTGTTTTTGGCCATGGGAGGTAGATCCACCTTTTGGTTTGACAGCTCCAGAGGTCCTTAAAACTTCCAGCCAAAAACTGCCATTTATATGTTAAATAGCATTTATCCTTTTTTTGTTGCATTGGGTAGCAGTTGGTTTTCAATTTATATATTATCAAGTCCAAGGTTTTCCTAGTATACTTTTTAATTTAAGCAATTCCAAAGTTGTAAAAGCAGTTATTACGTAATTTTAAACTGTCAACAATTTTCTTATTATCACCAGTAAATTTTGATATGGATAAGAGGAAGGAACTCTAATATTTTTGTTGAATTTCATCTATTTTGTTGATAAAAAACCATTATGCCTCTTAAAGGGATTTTTTGAGGCTATAATGAAATGATATGGTTGTATTATATCGAAATTTAGGCATTTTCTGCATTTGGGATTGATGGTTGAGGTTCATGCGATGCTTGTTAAAAATCTCTTTTTTAATGGTCTAGTTTTTTTATGTTTTCTTCCCTTGACAATTACAAATAAAGGTCACGAGGCATCCTTTGAGCTACTTATCTTATACGTTAAATCAACTTGGCTTAATTTTTCAAGACAATATTCTGGCTTGTTATTTGAGTTTAATTGACTTTTGTTGACTTTGAATATAATTGAATTTAGGTGAGCTTCTAGATTGACCAATATCTGCATGACTAGCCAGAAGGTGTTCTATTGCTAGAGGTCTAAACTGCAACTAAGTTTAAACCTTTGTCTAGAATTTAGCCAACCCAGTAATTTTTGAGTTTGAATCTTGGCTATTTTTGAGATAGGTCAGTTCAACCCAACACAAATTGTTAACTTGTTTATGGTATAAAATATACATAGGGCCAAATGGTAGGTTGACCTTGAAATGCAATTATATATTATTAGATTTGGTCAACGTGGAGGTTTTTTTGGAGACTTTTACCCCAGTTATGATATTTTCTCATTTCAGGTTTCTGAGGCTGGGTGGATTACTCGTGGCTAGGTCTTCATATGACAATCATAGTTCTCATTATTTTGAGTTCCATAGCTTGTGTTTGGTATGTGTTCCATCTTTGGTCAAGTGGCTAAGAGATCTATCTGAAGTGTAAAGAGTTTATGATGAAATTTTAGAAATAAAGCATTGCAGATGGACTTTTCAACAAGAGGTGCTAGGGCAGCCTTTTAGAATTGTTCGTTCTTGATAGTTCTTTAATGATGAGATGCATGATGTAGGTATTATTACTGCATCTGTATTGGGAAATTTCAATAGGTCAGAGCTAATTTTGGCTTATGTTTTGCTTGTCAACGACTGTATGCTGATGGAACTTTGCTCTGGCGAGTGCCTCTTGCAGGCTTGGGAGTGCCCGGTGTCTATAATAACTATAGGCAAATGTTTTTAGCTTGTTTCAGTTTGTCATGAAGCTTGTAAGTGTTTTAGGACTTGAATCTTCATTTAGTGTGTTAACAATGTCAAGAAAGTATAAAAAAGGTACTACTATTAAATTTAAACTTTATGTTTCATAAAATTTTTAATTTTTAAGGTGGATGATAATTGGTATTTCTTTCCTATACATTGTCATACTATTATTAATGTGATTTTACTGTTTATCAATACACTATGTGAGGCTTTTGTTGAAATAAGTGAAAAATTGAATATTTGGGGAAATGCTTGTCAAGTATGGGCTTTTAGTAGTAGAACAACGTTTAATTAGTGGATTGGAAATGTATAACAATCAATTTTTGTTTTGGGAATATTATGTAATATCTAGAGTTATCTATTTGAGTATCTTGGATATATTTAAAAAAATGGGTATACATATGAAGACACTGAGTTAAGTTTGGGTGTTTAAAATGAATTGTCTTTAAAGTTCTATATAATTACGAAATATCATGTAGATTTTTCGACCTTGTGATGTAAGACGTTTTTAGGCATAGGGGGTGTGATCCAGATCTTACATGAGATGGGAACATGATGGAACATGCTTGCAAAATTTGTAGGTTCCTAAAACAACGGCTAACAATTTTAATTAAAATTGAAGTCTTGGCAAATCAATTCAGATGAAGTATCTATGACCGTATATTAGAAATTAACGACCATAAGGGAAAAAATCATAAAATAATGAAATTCATCAATTATGTGGAAACCAAAATTGCTGCAATTGTGGCTGAGCAAAATTTTGATTTCAAACCTAGTGAAAAAAATATAGAGAAAGTAAGCCTCATTCTTGTTTGAGTAAACAACTTATTTGGGAATTTTTTTAAGTGATGGAAATTCTAAAGTATAGTCATGTTGAAAGTATAGAAAGTACTCATTTATTTGTGTTTTCTCTTTGTGTTCTAATTTTCTTTTGGTTAGTTTATGTAAAATTTGTGTATAATACCAGCTTTAAATGACTGGGATGTGCTCTCTAGAATTTTAAATATTTGTTGGGCTTAAATCTTGACTGTATTGTTAGAACTCACAACCCATGGAATTTTACTCTGCACATGTAGTTGAACACACTTCCAAGAATTGTAACAATTCCACTATACCATCCATGTTCCTGTTGTTTTTTTCCATTTTCTTCTGCTACTAAATTGTTTTATCCTGCCGTTATCTTTTCTTTCTCTTTTGTGTTGTTATTGCTTTAAATGCCTTGTCATCATCATGTTCTTATTAGTGTATCATAATCTTACACTTTAAGTCGCTTTGTAGCCTCATCAAATTGCGATTATTTATTTCCAAATACCTTCATGAGGTTGCCTTCTCACGACATCCCTATTTATGGTAACTTTTTTAAGTGAAATTATGGAAAATTTTAGAACCACTGTTATTTCTATTGAAACATGTTGCTTGAAATTGCTATATATTTTGTAATTTTTTCAATTTGGGGGGATTTTATCATTATCATTTTCTCTACCTTTTAAAGTTTTGAGTTAATATTTTTTGGGTATAGTTGATATTTTGTCAAGAAAGATGCATGATAGTGTTGACCTCATTTTAAGTGAGGTCTTAGTTTCCTACTCCCAAAACCCAAAATCTAACATTAGGAGTTCTTATTGACCATTCTAGCGGACTGACAATGGAGCCCACCTTCCATAGAACTTCGGGCCACTTTTTGACTCATTTTTGTGGAGACCTCGCATGAGTAGTCCCAAACACTCACCCAAACACTCAACTCTTAGTTAGTTGCAAGGGCTAAGGACTAACATGTAGAGAGCCCGAAAATGAGTTCCCATAGGATCAAACGGCCTTAGGTAAACCCTTCGTGACTCGAGCACCACGGACAACACAATTTGACACTTTTTCGGCCCAACTGTCTGTGAACTCGTCCGGATGACCCCCGATGACAAAACAGACCACGCGGATGCGTTAAGGACGTCGACTTTAGCTAGAAAGTACACCCATAATGTTATGGTTTCGCGCGCAAGAAATTAACACGAAAATCAATGCACTTTTTTTTAGCCGGGCGCGAGCCCGGACTCAACCTAGGTTTAACTTGAAATCAATTCGGGCTAGACTCAGGCTGAACAAGAGTTAAACAATTTCAAATTTAGAATTTTCAAATTTCAAATGAATCATTTAATCCCGCCTTAATGAAATGAAATTTAATTAGAAGCTTTTATATGTGGAATAAACTCCTCTGGTTATGGAATTCATTTAATTCCCCGCCAAGATGTCGCATAACGGTCGTTCTGAAATATCGGATACAAAAATTGCTCGCCGCCTCATTCGAGAGCGACCCCTTGCCCACTTCCCCCTTCACCTCTTCTTCCCGTCGAGCCTCCTTTCTCATTTGGCTCGCCACTTCTCTTGACAGAACAGCGGCTCAGACTCCACTTTCCCTTATTCTTCCCGTCACCGAGGTCTTGCTCGCCCCTCCTTTCCGAACGGAAGCCTCTCGTCTCTCGTCTCCTGATGCCGAACAGCTTAGAATGCTCGCCTCCCTCCCTCAATAGATTTGGCTCGTCATCTAGCTCGACTGAACGCCTCTTCCTCGCACTCCGAAACCCTCGCTTGCTGGCCTCTCCTCTTCTTCTCCTTCGACTCGCTCAATCAGGAAGGTAATCCTCTAAACTCTGTGTGGTTGTTTGATAGCTGGTTTTGGGCATGTTTTAATTCAAATCTTATGGTGATTATTTCTGCTGTTGTTGGATCCGTACCTTAAACCATAGATTTCGTAAATCGAAGTAGGGTTGATGAAGATTTTTTTTACCCACTGATACGGAGTGTTTAGATTACTGGAGATTTTAATTTTGAAGGAAATTGGTTGTCAAACAAGATGCATAGCTATTTGGTTGAAATCTAAGGTCATCCCTCTTTCGCAGATTTGAGGATCATGTTACACTGAAAGCCATTCGTTGCATTCTTGTTTCATCGGCAGGCTCTAAGTTTTTCTTTTGTGGTTCTTGACTTTCTGATTGGCACTTTGCTTTTGTGAAAATTATCATTTGGAAAATTGCTCTCTGATTCCTCCATTTTTGCCTCCTGTGGGACATTGATTCAGCCACTTTAGTGTTCTAAAACTTGTTTATGTTTATGATAGCGTACACAATATCTGTCATATTGAGCTTCTAAAGAAGGTCTTGATTGTTATTCTGTTGAGGATGTAAAACTTGAATCAGCGAGTTTGCTCAGAATATTATTTCATCTCAAGTATAGGAATACCATAATAAATTGCTTCAATTCAGGAGAATTATTTTCTTTGCTGTTGTTCGGCAATAGTGCAACCAAAGTCAGATTGATCTGGAGATGTTTTCATCCAATGCATTTGATAGATTTGATTGAAAGGCAAGATAATGTGGCAGGGCATGCATATAAAAGTGATCAAATAAACAAGGCCAACCATGCAATTTTCGCTCACCCGACTATACAACTAGATGTTCACTTACAAGAACTAGAGGCTAGACCGGGTGAACATAAGGTTGAACTTCTTGAGTTTAAGTTAATTTCGCAGAAAGTGCTTGAAT
This sequence comes from Phalaenopsis equestris, assembly GCF_001263595.1. NCBI lineage: Eukaryota > Viridiplantae > Streptophyta > Magnoliopsida > Asparagales > Orchidaceae > Phalaenopsis > Phalaenopsis equestris. The sequence goes on from NW_018164540.1 coordinate 232,002, forward strand.
CTGGATCACAATTTGATGTGATGATTTCCCCTTAAAATATTGGGAAATTTACATACTTGCTACACAATTCACATGTGTTTACATATCCAACACCTAAACTTTAATTCTTACACACATACCACCCGGCTCTATGCATGAAATGGAGTTATTTCCTTTGTGGTATGAAAATTTGGACGGTATATATGTTAAAAAAAAAAAAAAAACTTACGAGTCGTCGGGTATGTATGTGAATGCTTTCTAGGAGGAAATTGAGGGTGTTTTTTTTTAATGGGACTTTAAGGTGGGTTGGTGTACGTAATTGTCGTCTTGGCTCCCTATGTTTGCCAACTTATGGGGGTACTTAAGAGTCGCTTTTGGCCACATATGCCCACTATTTAAAATTGAATACTTATTTCTTGGGGGCTGTTCTTGCTTAATATTGTCTACAATTTTGGGGCTGAATTTGGAAAGCATTGCTTTTTTTGAGAGCAGTGCCTACTGTTTGAGGCCTGATTTTGAGAAGCTTTTTCTACTGTTTTGGGGTTGGATTGGGAGAGCATTGTCTACTGTTTTGGGACTGATTTTTGGAGCCATTGCCTACCGTTTCGGGGTTGGATTGGGAGAGCATTGCCTACTGTTTTGGGATTGATTTTGGGAGCATTGCTTACTATGTTGGGGTTGATTTTTTTTTAGAGCTTTGCACACTGTTTTGAAGCGAGTTTAAGGGCTTTTTTGAGGTGTTTTGTGGGCTGGTTTGGGAGCAGCTTGGGCACTGTCTTGGCACTGTTTTGTTGGTTGATTTAGGGCAATTTAAATACAATTTTGTGTGCTTTTGTGGGCTGATCTTGGAGCCCTTAAACATTGATTTTATAGCCTTTAAATACACAGTTTTTGGGGACTGTTAAGGGGCTTGTTTTGCTGTACTTTCTTGGGTCCGTTTGGTGCTTTTGGGTTGCACTTTTTTGTGTCTATCTTGTGGGTTTTGGATCTCATTTCTTTTTATGCTGAATTGGAGAACTCTCGGGTCAAACAACATTGTCTTGTAATAGGTTTAAACACTCTTTTCAGAGGTCGATTTAATTACAATTGTTGAAGATTTTAAACTCTTTTAGGTTGATTCACTTGTTATTTTCTCCCATTGGTTTTGTTAGTTTTGGAAGTAGGTCGGCCTTCTCTTTTCGTTTGTTTTGTTACTTTTGTTAAATGGTTAAGTCAAAAAGCGAGAGTTTCTGATTTAATTATTTGGAAGACACTTAGAAATATTTGAGGATTAGTTGGAAAACACTTAATTGAGGGTAGAACACCTTAAATTACTTTAAACATAAGTTAAAGTGTAGACTTCTTAGATTTTAGGAGCACACCTGAGGTGAGAGTTCATCTACCTAATTTTCAGTGTATGCTTCCTAGATTTTATGAACACACTGGAGGTGAGTCCATCTACCTAATTCTCAGTGTATGCTTTCTAGATTTTGGGAGCACACCTTAGGTGAGAGTTGATCTACCTAATTTTTCAGTGTAGACTTTTTAGATTTTAGGAGCACACCCTAGGTGAGGGTTTATTTATCTAATTTTTGAATGAATAATGAAACAAAACACTTGACCTTCGTTCACAAACTGATTAAAACACTAGACATGAGAATGCACCTAGACAGAGTTCATGCTTTTTTAATTAAATTTATAGTGAAATTTTCATAATAACTTAACCTACAGTGAAACCAGTGCACCGGGATTTGAGTTTGAACATTACACTCAAATTCTCTTGGCAATTTTGGGATATTTGTTAATGCCACATATGAATCATTAGACTAAAATAAGTCTAGGGTCTTAGTGGCGAGGGCAATGATGTCATTGCTTATGTGTGCTTAAACGAGGGATACGAAGTGAGATTATTAGAATAGTATCTCTTATCTCAAGGATCTTCAATAAGAGAGGAAATGACCGATGATACTATTTCTCGACTCTTGATAGGATTCTTGCCCTCGATGCTCTTAGGTTGCTAGTAGTTCTAGCACGATTAGAGTAACTAACATGTGGACTACACGACTTTACAAAATATTTACAAAAATAAAACAAAATCTCTTTTGCATTTTAAAAAGAACTCTGCATGTAAATCTAAACATTAACTTTTGCATGAAAAATTAAAAAATTTTTGTTAAAAGTTATAAAAGTCCACGACTAGTCATTTGGATTGAGTTTAATGACTGCCTTACATAAATTGTCCGATTGGTAACTCTTACCCAGTGTTGGGAAACACACAGTACAACTCTGAGCCCTCACCTTTACTGATGACTTTGTATTTCTTGGTTCTTTTTAGATCTCGGAGTCGCCAGCTTGTCTTTTTGTATGTTGTATAATTTTCCTATTCCCTCTCGAACCAAATGAATGACTCGAAGAGGAGAGGAATCAAATAACGAACTAACGTACGACAACAAATAGACAAAATAAATCAAAAAAGAAAAGAGGCGGAAGACTTATATAGGGATAATCCTCGTGTGATGGATCGAGAGTATACATCCAAACAGAATCATAATGAAGTACAAACCGACTTTTTTGTAAATTGACAAATGCAAGAATTTGATGGCGCTACTAGAAGATTTAATTTCTAGCAATGACGTCCAAAGACTTGATCGCGACTTTATAGATGTGTCTGATTTGATTATGATGTATAAATATAATATTCAATAATGTTAAAGTCGAATTTGTCAACGCAAGTATACATATCGCTCAAGTAATATAGGGCTCTAATGGAGTCCTAGATATCGATCCCACAAGGAGTGGTTTAGACTTACAGACTAAAACCATAGAAAAGCAAGACTTTAATCACAACAACGACGTTCAATTTGCTTATTCGTCACTAATAGACAATTGAAATAAATAAATAATTTTAATAACTAATAAATAATTAATGATATAAAGTAGAGTTTAATTGTGATATTCAATATATAAGAAAGCATCACTTTCCTTGTCAAGAAATTATAGTGAATGGATAAAATAAATTAGTTCAATTTATATTGTGTCAAATAGGAGCATGCCTATTCTTTACTCTTTGGTCCAGACATAAAGAACATTGACTAATCCTATGCTTGGTTACTGGACCGAATTGGGGATTTTAGTCTGTCACTCTAAAATCTTCAATTCTACGCCCGATAGTAATATTTTCCTATTTATTTGCACCCAACTTCCAAGGGCTTTGACCTCCCTGAATCTTGGATGTAACATTCACTTTAGTTGTAAAACTCAATATATTTTAACAAATCAATTGACCAGATTAAAAGTAAATTAAGATCGAAGTGAAAACATCATCACAATTTCTTAAACATTTTCATGGCTTCACCAATTCAAATCACTATTTCACAAATCTCGAGACAAGGAGAAAGACAGAGAAAACTACTTAGAACTCATGGGAAAACACAACAAAACTCGAAATTCATATATAAAATCAAAGTCATGCAAACTACAACAAGTAAATAACTTATCTATAATTTCTCCTCAAAACACTCCTCGAAGTCCTCTGAATCTCTTCCTTTCTTTACAACACACAGAATTTCTCTTCGAAGTAGCAAAGAGAAAGAACTCTCTCACTTTCCCTCCACTCTTATAATCTCTCGAAGAATTCCTCACAATTGTTACACTCTATTGGAAATTTTATACACTAATGGTAACCTCCAAGGCCTCTAGCTCTCTTCTATTTTCGGCCAAAATGTTCTTTTAAAGTTGTTGATGAGCTTTCCCAAGAGTTGTCTAAGCATCCCTTCAAAATTTGGCCTTATTCAAAGCTTAAGTAGGCATAACCTTCGATCTCGCTGTCGGCGGCTTCGAGGGCGCCATCGGCGAGCTTCTAAAGAATTTTATTCTGTAATCTCGGGAAAATCTCGCCGTCAGCAGGGTCGAGGGCGTCGTCGGCGGCTTAGTTCAAATTTTCACATTTTAGTCCTTTTCGCTTCAAGTTCGCTCATTTTTGTATCTTTTTGCTCCAATTACTCTAATTCATAATTCCTGCAACAAAACATCAAAAATACTCTCTTTAAAGTGCAATATCATTAAAAACAATATAAAATAGGTATGAAAATCTCAACATATTTCCCTTTGGTCAAGTATCGCGAAAAGGAAAAACAACATCCACGAGTAGAATCTCTATATAAGTTACCCGTAACCAGAGAACCAAAAATAACATTTTTTGTTCTGGGGTCAAAAGTCTCTCAGAGGAACGTATTCCTACTGATTAATTATATCTCGGGGGATACCTAAGAAGACTCTCGATGAAAGAAGTTTTGCTTTATCATTATGAACCTGGGGTATAGGATACCTGGGGTATAGGTTATCAAAATGTGATTATTTCGTATGAAACAATCTCGATGCTTTGAAGCTTACGCTGCACCATCGGGCGGAGAATGAATCTCCCATGTCCAAATGAGTAGCGGCTTCTCAACTCGCGAAACCTACGAAATAACCATAAATCACTTCAACGAGGGTATCCCAATACGTCATAGCACATTCAGACAGTAAGGGCCAGAGCAGAGGACAAATCGTCGTATCCCGAACAGGCGACAACTTATCGGTATCGGACTGTCAAAGTGACACCAACGAAGTCAAAGGAGCAGAAGTGGCTCAACAGGGGTAGTCAAAAGGCAGGGAAGAGTAATCCTAGGAGGTAGAGGTAGTCAGGTCGGGGTACCACGAACCCGTTATCTTAAGCTACTAGAACCTAAGTCTACCTGGTCTTGAAGGTAGTCGACCGAACACAACTTGAGATCCCCTATCAACAATCCGTGAATTGCATCATCCACGGGAATCTCGGTAGCTCTAAGGTCAAAGGAAGGAAACTCTATCATATGACTATAAACTGGAGCTCCAAAAAATGAGACTTATACCTGCCGAAGTGGCAAAGATGTCTCAGGAAAGAAGAGAAAGTGAAGGTTCAGCTACAAAGCTGGAAACACTCCAAACAAAATGACTTACATCCCGTCTGGGTCGGGGAGTCTTCTAACACTCTAGACGCAGTAAACAACCACATATATTAAAGCATATTGGGTCAGTTAGATTGAAAAAGTACGGGGATTCCTTTTTGGGACATGCAAATATGAATGCAATTATCTAGAGCGGTCCTAAGTATTGTGGAGGCCCTATTAATATATGCAAGAATGTAAATGTTGTAATTTTTAAATCCTGAATATTTTAATCCTAAATTTAAATTATTTTCAATATTTTATTTAGGATTTTGCAGAAAATTAGGAATTTAAGTCCTAAAGAGTCTATGTTGTATCGTAAACTTTAAATAAAACACAGAAAGAAAACAAGAAAAACACATGCAAGGGCAGACTTGCAACATGATACAAAAAAAAAACAAAACAAGTCAAATTAAAATAATAAACAGGCCGGTGCCGTTGGGTCGACAACATATCCCAGAAAAAGAAAAATGCAGCTGAACTTCGCACATACATGCCCGGTCCTAGTACTATATATTAATATAAAATGCAGAATTAAAATACGAGGCACGAGCATCTGCTTCTGGTCCCCTCCACGTGGTTCCCGCGCTAACGTCTTGGAACCCATACATGTATCTTATTTCTGTTACAAGACTCTCATAGACTCTAAAAGTACATAGAGAAAAGAAAAGACTCAATTCTGCATGAAAACAAATATCAGCGGGAAAACTCACATGCAAGTAACGTATCATGAGCCATGTCTTAAAAGTGGAGGAGCTAATAGCACCTGCAAGCAAAAGTGTCAGAAATCATTACTTGCTCTTCCCTGAGCGGTACCTGTTTGTGTGCATTTAAATAGGCATGACTCCATGCAGAAGAACGCTCTAACACACTAGCATACATATGCAACATGTAGTCACACCAGAAACACAATGCAAAAGAAATATGTCTGACTAGGAAAACCAATCCAACAGAGAAAAATAGCCAGAAATCAAAAAGACTATCTAGCATCCTAAATCCTAGCCTAACACACCATCTAACGAAAAGTGCATCAATCTAGTATCTAAGTGTGCGGTAAGTCTGGGTATGGTGCAACTTTGATGGGGTCACTTTACTGACCCCATGCTAAGAATCCAAAGAATCTAAAGAGTGTCACGAAAGAGAATGACACCAGTTAGATTTATTGGATTTTTAGCACAGTCATACTTATGTCAGTTCCGATGACTTAACTCGTATTGCTCACCGGGATCAACCCAACAAGCAATGCTCGTTAAGACATCCGACCAACACGGGGTCACTCTCCTAATGAACCTGACTCACTATCCATGCAAACATGCAAATACTAATGCAAGCAAATCAAAATATGCAAGTAGTGATAAAGAGTATGTCGTGAAGGCAGTTATTCGTAGGAATGGGCATGACGTAGTGACAGTGACCCTAGGAGGTATGCCGGTAGGGCAGTGACCTGACGGAATAGGCATGTCATGGCGGCAGTGGCCCGAAAAGAGTGTATGTCAGGAAGGCAGTGACCCGAAGGTGGGCATGTCATGACGGCAGAAACTCAAAAAAGGGGTGTACCGGTAAGACAGTGACACGAAGGTGAGCATGTCGTGACAGTAGCAGCCCAAAAAGAAGGTATGCCGGTAAGACAGTGACCAGAAAATGAGCATGCCATGACGGCAGCGGCCCGAAAAAAGGGTATATCGATAAGGCAGTGACCCGAAGGAATGAAACTCAAGTAGATAATATCAATCATGCCTACAAACATACACATGCGCATGCACAACATGCAAAGGAGCAAGTGGCAGGTCGATCGAGATGACACATCTGGTCAAACCAAAGTGTTGTGCCAACCGGGCTGGGGTAGCTGGCTGAAACACATGTGACCGGTTCGGGATAACCGACCGAGGCACAAGTGGTGCCAGTCGGTCTGGGACGATCGATCGAGGCACAAGTGGTGCAGGTGCAAGTGCAAGATGTGAGATACAATCGTGTAAATGCAAGATGCAAGTGCATCGTGTAAATGCAAGATGCAAGGTTCAAGTGCATCATGTAAATGCAAGTGCAAATGCGATATATGACATACAATATATAACATGCAAGACACGCATATTCAAACAATGATGTGCATATGACCGCATATGATAGCGAGCTACACTCGCACTAACGACCTCACCTAAGAAACCTAAGGTTTAGACCCTTGGATATGCGGCACCGCCGCCTCTTGGTTTGGTGAGGAAATGTGGGGAGTTTCTCCCTGAATCTCCGAGGGAAAAGCTCTCCACGGCGTCACGAAATGGGCTAGTTACGAAGCTTTTCCCATTTTGTGAACTCTTCCAAATTTTGCAAAGCGAGACAGCTACAAAGCTTCTTTCGCTTTGCCAGGTCCGACCTCCCAACTTCTCCAAGTAAAGCTGGGAAATCCAAAACAAGGGGAGTGAGGGACTCCGACCCATCAAGACCTGTGCTAAGACTCACAACAAGAGGGAGACACTCGGCTCTACAGGGAGTGTTTGGTTACGTAGGAAAAATCTTAATTTAAAGGCTCGCTCTAGGAAATCGACGATCAATCACATAGGAACGTCGAAGCCCTGACTCACGTCGGTGCACGCACCCGTGTGGGCGATCGAACCCACACGCCTAGACACCACTAAACCTAGGGCTAGCTAGAAGTTTAGAGGATCTCACCACCGTGACGGTTGCGGATGCCTTCTCTTTATGCCTTGCGAACGTCCGATTCATGCTTCAGTGTGCCTCGTAGAACGTGCACAAGAAAACAAAAATATCCAATGAAGGCAGGAGAGGAATCAGTGAGGTATGCAAAGTACCAAAAATTTTTTTTTTTTGGCATATAAACATATAATCAAAACATACATTCGAGAAGATCGCTTGGGACTAAGCCATGCTCAAACTTATCATGCAAGGAATCACAAAAATTTTTCTGCCTCACAAGTTTTGGGTAGGAATAGTTTAGAACCAAGAAGAAAAATGAGAGTTTTGTATCTCAGTTTGTTGCGAGTGTCGACGGAAAGGAGTGCCGACGGAGGCTTTTCATGCGCGGTGGAAGACCCTTGCACCTCCTCAACATGACACTCGCTATCCGGCGACGTCGAGGTGCTTTGACTAAGTATCCGGTCTCCGGGAATGAGGGGCGGCAAAGCAGCAGAGCTAGCACGTCGTTAGCACATTGCCGGAACAGAAAATGCATGGAGCAAAGTGCGAGATTCGGGGCTGTGCGTAGGAGGAGGGCAGGTTCGTCGCAAGCTCAGCGCCGACGAAGAAGAAGGCTGGCTGGATGTTGTCGGCGAGGTGGAGAGGCCGAAATGTGGCCAACCAAAAGGAGGAAGACTGCACATAGGAGAGCTCGGACCAGCGACAGCAAGGCGTCGGCGCTTAAGAAGGGAGCTTCGATGGCTGAGAGGCCGGCGGCGGGCTTCGCCAGCGAGGAGGGAGGCGGCTGGTGAGAAGCTAAGGCATGGGAGGTGCGGCTCGAAAAGCGGCCAACAATTAAAGGAGGGGAGGCCGGCGGCTGGAAGAGCACGACCGACGACAATAGTATCTTCGCGAGCCAAAGGAAGGGGTGCGAACATGTGTCGTCCCCACGCACGACACATATGTTTGTTTTTTTAAGCATGAACTTGGTTAGTTGTTGAATTTTATTAGTTGGATTTTATGATTGAATTTTAGATTTTGGGTGATTGCTTTATTATCTTTTCAAATAAATTAATTATTTTCATTTTTCTTACATTAAAATTTAATAGCCATGAGTTTTAGCTATAATTATGATTGATTATGTTTCTTTTTTAATTTTATTTGTGTGTGTTTCCTCATCTTAGGTTTGGATTAGAAACCCTAGAACTTTAGTTTTCCTACATCATAGGTCTTTTACTTAGGGTCTATTTGGGGCCGCTGCAGCTGTGCTGCCCTAGGAAGTTGCTGAGGGGAAGTAGTTGCAGTGAAGCTCGTTGTCTGTTTGGTGCAGCTGTGTGTAAACTGTTGTGAGACAGCTGTTTGAGGAAAAAATGACCATTTTGGCCCCATTTGGTAAAACTGTTTAAAAGAAGACTGTAATAGTCAGATTTCTGAAACTTCAGACGCCGAAATTCATTTCTAAACAAAGCAGCTGCTGTCCCTGCAGCTGCTTCCCCCCAAGAAGTTACTGCGGGGAAACTGGTTGTCTGTTTGATACAGCTGTATGTAAACAGCTGTGGGCAGCTGTTTGAGGAAAAATGACTATGTTGTCCCTGTTTGGTAAAATTGTTTAAAAGAAGACTGAAAAAGTCAGATTTCTAAAACTTCAGACGCCGAAATTCATTTATAAACAAAAAAAAAGTTCATATACGCCACTCACTTAACATTGAGCCCCGAAAAGAATATATCTCATTTACGCTTGCCATCATTTTTAGCCAACGAAATAAACCACTTAACAATAACAGATAATGAAACAGATAGTGATAAACGAAAATACATCCATTTTGCTAATTTCTCCATTAGCAATCCCCATGATGCTAATTCTTCCACCATCACATTAATCACAAAGATGAAACACGGCATTGAAATTTCACCTTTCCAATATACACATTAAAAGCATTTTTTTCTGATTACTATCACCTTTAGCAATAGTACCAGCATTAACAATTACATTAAGGGAAATTTCTTCATTATTCTAACAAAAGTGCTAGCATTAACAACATACTCGAAGGCCAACTTAACAGAGCAACCATCAACCACAGACATAAAAGCAAATTTCAGATCCATATTTACAAAAGAAATAAAAGCAAATTCTCGATCCATGTACGAGCATGAACGAAATACCCGAAGGCCAGCTTCACAGAGCAACCACAAATAAAAGAAAATTTCACTTCAGCTAGAGGAATGTTCAAAAATGCGCACAAACTGCTTTTTCAAATTTAATTGGAAGCATAACCCCAAAGAGAATAACGTCTACCCACCACCAAATCTAATAGGAGAGCTAAAATAGGGTCACGGTGTGATCTTTTTCATGATCGAACAATCAACATAACCCGATAAAACCAAATTTCTGATCTAAGGAAATCCTTACGAGAATAGGAATGCAGATGAGAAATAGGTTTCTTACCTTTGCCGTGAGTAGATCATGAGAATAGGAAGAGAAAGATTAGAAGAAGAGAAAGGAAGACGCATAGGAACAGTCACCGACCGGAGAAGAGGAGGGGAAGGAACAAAGCTCGCTGCTTCTCTCCAATCTCGTGTGATTGGGCAAAGGGGCAAGGGGGTAAAAAATGCGTTCGTATAGCTGTGCCGCACCTATTACCTGGCTGCTCGACTTTCGCTCGGTACCGCGGGAAGCAGTGGCAGGCCCGCCGAAGCAAATGCAAAAAAAAAAGCGGGGCGGCACAGTGCCGCCACCCGTCTAAACGGGCTCCTAATTAACGAATTAAATTCACGAGATTCAATTCGGGAAGGTGTAAAAAAAGGAAAGAAGGGATTTCACATTATAGCAGGAGAAACTTTTGGTGCTTACGTACACCCTCCTTAAAAAAATTCGGTCCCTCAAGATTATTTCAAGATTATTTATGTGTGATCCAGATATTCATTTGTATTTTTTATAAGACAAATAATTATGAAATATACAGTACCACAAAATATTGGTAGTAGAAAACTACTTTGACTTCCTTTCATGCAAGAAGCCAACTTTCACTTAGCCTTGAAAGCAACAAAAAGCGCTCAAATATCAATTTTGCAATGAGCTGAATCTCAACTCTTTTCCCGTAATGCCAGCTACGGTACTAAAGAGTAAAGACTTTCTATGTATCTATGCTATATAGTTTAGTTTTGAGTGTTGGATGATGAAGACACTTGTTGCTAATTTGAGTGTGGTGAACATGGTTGTATGAATGTGTGGCAATCACTAAGAATGATATTCAGAGAAATATTGATGTTCTATGATGTTAAGATGTCAATATTTAGATTTAAATGGTATGTGAATGTATAATAGAGGTATGAAGATAATTCATTATGACAAATAAAATTTGATGAGATCAAGAAAAAAAATGTTAGGCCTAATGTAATATGGCTAAATATTGTTTAGATTTTTCATAAGATAGAAGTTGCACCTCTTGCAAAAATCACTTAGAATAATAATGTTGACCCTAAATAAGTTGGTTTAGAGCTAATAATGATTCTTGATCTTTCTTCTACATCGTATTTAATTTTTCCCTTTTCCCACTTCATATGCACCTCTACCCCTCATTCTAGTGGATTTTACTTTAATTTTACAATGATTTGGCGTGAGCTCAGCAGAACCTAAAGATCTGCATATTTTCATATTCTGTTTTAGATGTTTGGAATGATGGAATTTCAGTCGACTAAAACGGTCTGTTTTTTGCTTTGATTTTTATTAATCACACCCACATTTAGTTTATTCCACTAAAATTAGATTTTGAAAAAAATTGTTCTTTGTCAGTGGAAGATGGCTTGGATAGTGCAAAAGAGGAGGCTCCGGAGAACAACCCACAGTACACCACAGTTTACGTTGGAAACCTTTCTCCAGAGGCAAATTTTTCATTCCAATCCCACTGATATTGATTATTCATCATTTACCTTCTCATATCGCGTAAGCTGCAAATTCCATTAAGTTCATTTACCTTCTGAAAATAAAATTACAAAATTGCAGGTTACCCAAGTCGACCTTCATAGGCTCTTTCACGCCCTCGGTGCTGGGCAGATCGAGGAAGTTCGCATTCAACGTGAGAAGGGTTTTGGTTTCGTTCGTTATGGCACTCACTCGGAAGCCGCTCTCGCTATCCAGATGTCCAATGGTCGGATTCTCGGTGGAAAGCCAATTAAGGTATTATTTTTTGTTCCACTAATCCAATTCCATTAAAGTGATCAATATTTAGCAGCATTGCATTGTAGCTTTTCATTCTGTGTAGTGTTCATGGGGAAGCAAGCCCACCCCACCTGGATTAGCCTCCAAACCCTTACCGCCTCCCGCTGCAGTCCCCTTTCCGACGCTGTCGGCGGCCGACTTACTTTCATACGAACGGGCTTTGGCCCTTGGTAAGATGGGTATAGGGTCGGCACTAATGCCGGTTCAGGCAAACACAGTCCTGAAGCAGGCGGGCCTCCCTTTAGGTGCCGGAGCTAGCCAGGCTATTTATGATGCTGGGTTTCAGAATATGGGTGGTCCTGCTCAGGGTCAGCATTTCTACTGATAAAAAGCTTAGGGATTAACACAATTCTGTTGCCTGCCACCTGCCTTTGCAGCTCTGCTCTTGGTTGTCTTTCTTTTGTATTTTTTTTTTCTTTCATACCCGTTAGTATTGTAATGGTAAGTTGGGCCGTCTCCTTTTACGATTTTATGGATTGTTTTTAAAATATATGTGATCAGTATTTGGTTATTTTTATGTTACAAGTTAATGGTAAGGGTCCATGTTATGAAAGGGATTTGTTTCTGGTTGTGTAATGCCCCTATGCTATGAAATATTATTTAGTAAAGTTTTTCTTTCTTTTATTTTTATTTTTGACATTACCATATGTTTTGATTGGGCTTTTTTAGATGTATTTGTGACTGCAATGCAGGTGTTCGTGTCTTGCTTAGCTTAGCAGAATTTGGAAAAAGTAATATATATAT
>NW_018164540.1:244556-246547 GCF_001263595.1 Phalaenopsis equestris
TGAGACTATATATATATATATATATATAACATCTGGAATGGTGTTGCGAATTTTCAATAATTTATGGTCCCTTCAGAGCTTATGAAGTGTTTAAATTCTTGGCTATAATCGACTTCACTGTTTTAAGTGATATAATAGATTTTTTTTCGATAAAGGTATCTAATGTATTGTTAGAATAGGAGAAATATTTGTGTACGTCTAACGTTTACGCAGAGTTCCGTACGTCGGTAGGTTACATGGAGGACATTGGAGGGTTATATCCGTGTTATATTTCCTGTAACATTTTTGTAACCTATTTTTAACTTACAAATATATAGAAACAGAAGCGTGAAAGTTACTAGTTACAGAGAGGTTACAGGAGGTATAATGTGGATATAACACTTCAATACCTTACATGTAACTTACTGACGTACGCAGCTCTATGTATGTTAGACGTACACAAATATTTCTTTTAGAATAGACTAGTGTAGAGTTGAGTGATATTTATTTTAATGCCCCCATATTAACTTTTAATTATTGGCGGCTTGATTAAATGGAATGGCGGGAATGTTTTTATTACAACGTAGAATTGAGAAAAAAAAGGCAACATTGCATGCTTATGGTTTGTTAAGTAGTTCTTAATGATCCTATATTGTGAGTGAGATATTTAACGCTGAATCAGTTATTATAAAATGGGTGCTTGTTAATTAGTAGATTAGTATACAAATCATTTGTGTAATAGCTGCTAATCAATTTTGTTATTCCCTTAGTTTAGTATTTTATAAGTAATCTTAATTAGGGATAATGAGGGACAAATAATCAACAATTTTCAAAGATTGGCACCCTTTTAGTTCACTTTTAATGTTTTTTTTTTAATTATTTCTATGATAGAAATGCATGTCAAGAAATTTCAGAACGATTGACTCGAGTGACTGAGTCTATTTTGATCCAACTTGATGACTTTATTGCGATAAATCAAACTAAAAATGGTAAAGATAATCTTTATATAATATGATCATTAACACCAAATTTAAATAAATCAAAAGGGCTCGAAAATATTTTTGGATTATGTACATACCTGTGATTAAAGCTTAGGAATTTTTCAAAATTTGTTTAGTCTCAATGTAAAAAAATTTATTTTTGGAGGTGAGTGTAATATAAATTATGATTGATCATTTATATATATATATATATATGTAAACGAACTGAACACGAACGAACATAACTTGTATTTGTGTTCGGTTCGTTTAAAATTTAGTTTGTTTGAAATAAGCTCGTGTTTGAAATTGTTAGTGAAGTCACTGGTCGTGTTCGTTTATCAACGAACGAGTCGAACACGAGCCGAACACAAGTTATTCGCGAACGACGAGCCAGTTTGACATCCCTAATATTAATATGTATAATTAATGTATTATATTACTTATATAACTTATATTATATAAATATAAAATATATATTAGTATATTACTAATATAGTATAGTAATATATTATTATTATTATTTTATTATATATTATAATTTATAAAATTTAATTTTTTAAAATATCATAAATTTTTTATATATAATCATTTTAAACTATTTTATATTTCGAACAATATCGATTAAACATAAACGAACGCATCGTTGTTCTTGTTTGACCTGTTTAACTAACCAAATGAAAAAAATTTGTTCACGTTCGTCCCGTTTACTTATCGAACGAACCGAACACGAACTCATTGACGAACCGAACACGAATTATTTGCGAACAATAAGTTTTTTTGACAGCCCTATATATATATATATATATATTGTGTGTGTGTGTGATGCATACTCAGATTAGTTTGTCAGACATCTGCTTGTCAGTTGTAAGTCTCCTCTGGTTTGGGGTTCAATTCCCCTCGAGTGTGTAAGTTTACTCTGGTATGAAACTCGATTCCTCTCGAGTGTAAGTTTTGGTACTAGAATTTTTACCCGTGGCTCATATGATAGTCTTCCATCATTTTTTTTAATATATATATATATATATATATATA
>NW_018164540.1:246649-248427 GCF_001263595.1 Phalaenopsis equestris
TTTTTTAAATTTTTTAAAAAATTTTTTTTTTTTTTTTTTTTTTTTTTTTTTTTTGATCTTTTGATAGCCATCTAACTATATGTTTAAGTGAGAGTATATTAATAAATCCAAATTTTATCTAAATATCAAAAATATTTTTGGTTGGAATAAATTTTTTCTATTAAGTATTAAATATAAACTTATTTTTTTAGCAGCCCATAAATACGTCTCTTAATTCATTTCAGAAAAGAAACCTGACAATTTTATTATTATTATTATTTTCTTTTTGTCTTACGGTTTAACATTTACTGCTTTGACATGGGAATAGTATTTTCATGGCGTGAGATTTAATCAAGCGGTCAATATTTAATTGCTATTTTATTTTATTTATTTATATGTGATAATTAAGCTTGCGAGTGTGACTGGCTGCTCTTGACATAATCAGCTATCATCTGGAAAAATAATTCATTTCTATACAAAAATAATTATCTCAAATTAATAAATTGTTGCCGTCTGAGACTATTTGCTGAAACTTAAATGAATATATATATATATATATATATTTCTATGTATGTATGAACAGAGTTTTAAATTGAACATTTTAATATTTTTACTTATAATTATAATTGTATTTCTTCTTATTTTATTTGTTTTGATACTTACGAAGTGGTGAGCCATGTATTTTAATTTATGTAACTAAACTATAATATTTTGAGACATATGTTTTATCTATTATCTTTCATAAAGCAGTTCTGTTGCAAACTGTTAAACCAAACAGAGGCAGAATTGTCATTTATTCAACAACAACTCCAAGTAAGCTGTTCTGAATAAACTGTCTCGAACAGCAAGCCAGCTTATTCTGATAATCTGCAGATTATCACAATAATCAGCTTATCAGCAGATTATAAATAAGCAACAGCTTCCCCAAACATACCCTAAGTAGAAATCGAATCTATTTAAATCTCTCTATCTCTCTCTTGCGAATATTATTTAAGTAGGTCATTAAATTTGGTATATTTACAAGACTATCTGTTTATCAAAGTAACATTGCATATAAGTTGGTGTTGAATTAATTGATTTTTGCAGTATAGGACATCTTTTTCACTTTCCATAATTCTAAAATATTAATTAAAACAATGTGCCTACTATGTATATAATTTTGGGGCATTTACATGAAGGCCACCTCATTTCTATGTATTTGCATATGACACGAAAACTCTACTTTTTACATTTATGCCACTCAAATCTTCCCTATCATATTAAAAAAAATACCACCGTTTTAATCTTTATAAAGTGAAATACACCTCTTTATACATAGGGAAGGTGGCACGTATTAAAAATTTGAAGTTTAGGTGTTAGATATGTAAATACATAAGATTTGAGTGATATGTATGTAAACATTCCTATAATTTCTTATGTATATAGAACATCTGTAGAAAATGAAGGCAATATATACCAATCTTTAATATTGTGATTATTTTATTATTTGCCAATATTTGTATATTTGCGCAAACCAAAATATTTATCATTGAATCAAATTGTGTGTGTGTGTGTGTGTGTATATACGCTGCATACTCAGATTAGTTGGTCGGGCCTGAGTTGGTCGGGCATCTGCTTGTCAGTTGTAAGTTCACTCTGATTCGGGGTTTGATTCTCGTTGGTGAAGGGTGTGGTACTCGAATTGTTAGGCGCATCGGGGATGGTTGAGGCTCGTATAATAGTTTCACACTATATATATATATATATAAAAGAAATAACCGAAAGCTATTAGGCGAGCCGATCATCTTTCAGTGCGCTAT
>NW_018164540.1:248452-255084 GCF_001263595.1 Phalaenopsis equestris
TGAATTTTAATATTTTTTTCCTCTTTTATGTGTAAACATTTTTTTTCTTTTTCTTCTATTTATCCTTTCTAATATTAGATTTATGATATTTTTAAGCATTACTTAAAAACAGAGGAAATTATTTGCTCCTATTTATATATAATTCCTCAAATGGATGGTAGCAAAAAGTAATATATATTGACAAAAATTTTGGTAGTATACAATTATATATGTTGCCCTCTTGCGATTGCCGCCGTAATCCTCCTCTCTATATTGATGCGCAGTTATGCCACCGTGATTCCGGTGAAGAATAGCCGGCGGCGATCGCCGGAGCACGGCGAGGCCGACATTTCTGACGGTCTAAGAACTCCAGATACACATTTCTCCGTGCACTCATCGCTTACTATTTGCTGATACCTGCACTCCTTGCTGCAAAACGCTTTCTCCCCCCTGCAATCACTGTCACATAAATTAGTTATACGCCAAAGCAATTATTATGATTTGTTTTAATTCGCATGAAGATTTTATTATATTTAATTTCATTATATTGATACAATCAATACAATTAAAACACAACAAATCCAATAATTACCTGTACATGTAGATATCTTTGCCGTCCAATCTCTTCCTGCATAAGTTGCAGCAACTGAGGAACTCTGCCACCGGAAAATCTCCGGCGGCCTTCGCGTTCCGCAAAGGGGTGATGACGATGACAGGAGCTGAGCTCCGGCGGGCAGTGACGACGATCTTTGACGGTCGAGCCTTCTCGAGAGCAGCCACGATGCCGAGCCCGACGCCGTCGGCCTCTCTCTTCTTCCAGCCCTTGAGGGACTGCGGGTTGCGCTCGAGAGGGCTAAACAGGGCGGTGTCACGGTCCAGCAAGGTCCGGCCGGATATTGGTTTTGTGGCCGGAACGAGATGGGTGGGCCGATGGACCAACATCGCCGGAGCGGGCTGGTTTGAGGGGATGGAGTGAGGTGGTGGTTTTGGTTGGAGAGATGGTGGAGAATAATCGGGCTCCTCTGGTGCGCTTTTAAAGCCAGAAAGGGAAAATAATTGGGCCGGGACTTCTCATTGAATTTAATTAGTAAAAGTTAATTTAAATATTAATAAGTTGAATTCTGATTAGTTCATGAACCACACCTAAAAATTAGAGTCTAAGACATAAAAGAAAGAGAGATATGAGAAGTGCATGGTAATGAAATTTGATGCTAATTCTTGATTAAAACTTATTTATAAAAATGATCCCTTATTTACAGAAGATGAGGCACAATATATAAAATTATATGTCTACATATGCTTTAATTGAGATGTTACATAATATTTCAGTTATTGTATATGTAAAAGTCTTCGGTTCATGCTAGGTATGACTCATATACCATAAATGAGACAGATGCTGGAGCGGAGCGGAGCCCGCGAGTAGAATGGAGCAGAAGGATTTGTCCAATCGGGGGAGTTTCATTATGTGGGTTGGAGGTGCAGGGGCAACACCCCACGGTTTGGTACAAGGGTAATTTAAGTAATTACATATTGTATTATAGGGTTATATATATGTCATGTTTGTAACCCTAGGTGAGTCTCTAAGTCTCTGAGATTCCGAATCTTGTATTCTGTACACTTTTCTGAATATTGAAAAAAAGTCGCCGCTATGCTCCAGAGGATGTAGGCATCTTTGTCAAACCTCATTAAATCTCTGTGTGTTCTTCTGGTTTTGTGTCGATTCCTGTTTTTCTTCGCCCTAATTTCTCAACAGTTCAACTACCATATTACTCGATCTACTAAACTGACCGATCATGATTCTACAAGACTAGCTTGTTCGATTGAGCTGAATTAGGGTGGTCGTCGGTCAATCTTTGATGGTCTTAGGTTTAGCGAGACTTGTTCGGTCAGCTCAGCTTTGACGGTCGATCATTCTAACCTTATTATCAACTATTTATCCCTGGTAAGAAATTATTGTCGGCAGAGCAAAACTAGAGTATCAGGTAGAGCATAATCAGTGTGATATGATAAATAGCTCACCCATTGACATATTGCACTCTCATGTGCTTTTGTACAATATAATGATTTACTATGTTTAAATAATGTGAAATCATAATATTTTATCTATATATTAATATTAAAATCATTATATCTATTACAAATTTTACGGTCAAACAATAAAATAGCTAGATATGTTCAACATAAGTAGAAGAATAAATATCATTAAAAATTTATATATGCTAATTTTTTAAGACTATTTTGATAAAATGAAAATTTAAATATTCTGATCTAAAATTTTTTTATTTTTACTTCTCAAATTTTCTTTGAAAATTGTATACATCTTAGAAAATTTTAAAATATATATTTTTTACATATAAACTTAATATGTGTGCATAAGTATATGTATACGTGTGTCTATGTGTGTCACGTACCTCGGCGTGTTGGTTGCCATCCCCCTTGACCTTAGAAAGGCGATACCAAAATTGTTAGGCACAATAAAAATGATCGTAGTCTATGATGCGAGCCCTGCCCCACACACACACAGACATAGACACACACACACACATGTACACGTAAAGTAACATGACAAAAATATAATTTTGTAAATAACAATGAAAAATTAATAAGTTCTTAATGAAATTCATATATTTTTAATAATAAATGCATGATATTCTCTTATAATCATTGATTCACTTATAAAAATAAGCATTAAATATTTTTCTGAATTTTTTTATTTATTTTAGCAGTAAAATAAAAAATATATTTTTTTCCCTTTAAAAATAGTGATATTTTGTTTGGGGGAAAATTAAAATAGCTATAATGAATATTATTCTTCTACGGGGACGCCGCCTGTTTTATAATATTGCGGAATCCGTGGGCTAAAGTGTTGGGGCAGTGCGCTCTCTTGATCGTCCGGCACACGTTGGCCCACGCTTTTGCATTCGGGCAGTCGGCCGGCGTGTTTATTCTGATCAATAATTTTAATATTTTTTAAATTAAAAAAAAATAATCAATTATGCGACTCTAGAGTTAATGCCGTGAGTCTCATTAAAAGAAGAACTCCTAAACGCGTTTATATCTGAAGATCAATATTTTGGAACTGGATTTAAAATATAAATATATTTGCTTGATTATAAGATGTCATGCATCATCAATAAATATTTTATTTATAACGAAGTTTTAGGTTTTTTTTTTAAAACAAAAAAAAAATCATTATAGAATTAAATTAAAGATCAATCAAGGCTCAAATTTTCATAAGTTTATAGTTGAATTGATTGTCTCAATAAAACAAATCGATGATATCAAAATTGGTTCGATCCCAATCCAATCAAGCAAGGATCAATTCGCTGATGCACTTTTACAGTTTTGGATCATATATTTAATTGTCAAATGAACTACAAATTTGACATATTTATATTCAAATCGAGCATCTCGACGAGAGGAATCTAACGATCTTAAGTTCATTTAATTCCAAGGTCATAAGACTTTCAAATCATTAAAAAAAACTCATATGAACAATGAGGGTTAATATGAGTTGTCTAATTAAGTTGTTATGAGAGTTATTTGCCAAATGACCAAAATGTCTCTCCAATAAAATGTAAATATACCAATTCTCTTCACTTGATGGGAGAGAAGGAGTCAAATTTTAGTGATATTCTAGACGAAAGGCTCAACTAACTTCTCGCCTCCATAATATCCGACCACTACTACCTGGTCTTCATCGATCACTGCCGGTCATCCCTGCTCGCTGCCATCTGCGAACTTTGCTTCGTAGTTATGTATCCTAAATGCGGTGTGACGAATAACAGCACATTGAAGACCTGATGATAACTTACAGTATCTATGGTCTTTGCGGCTTACTGACACTGCTACGACTTCCAACTAAGGACTTTATGGTCAACTAACATTGTTAAACCTTCCAAATACGGCTTCTTGGCAAACTAATTATGTAATTACATCCACTGACTAAGATATTTATGGCCAATTGATGTTACAATTACTTTCAATTATGATCTATATGGCCAACAAACTCTACTGTAATTTTCAACTGCGACCTATGTGAGTAATTGCTACTGTGACTTTTAATTATGACCTATGTGACCAACTCACACAACTTCAACTACATACTCAACCCATGTGACAAACTACGGTCTATGTAACAAACTGTTATTACAACAATCAACTACAACTTCTATGACCAATCGACACTACTACAACAACCTACTATGACTTATGTGACTAACTATTTTTGTCTATGTGGTTAATTGTTGCTACAACTTTCAAAAGAATGTAACAAACTGTTATTACAACAATCAATTACAACTTATATGACCAATCGACACTACTACAACAACCTACTATGACTTATGTGACTAACTATTTTTGTCTATGTGGTTAACTGTTGCTACAACTTTCAAAAGAATACTTATGTGGCTCATTGACGCTACTGCAACCACCAGCTACAACCTATGTGATCAACTACGGTCTATGTGACTAACTGCTATTGCGGCTTCCATTTACGATCTATGTGGCTAAAATACTCTACTGCAGCTACCAACCACACCTTATGTGATCAACTACAATTTGTGGCTAACTATTACTACAACTTCTAATCACGACCTTTGTGACCAACTGAAGCTATTGTAGCTACCAAAAACAACCTATGTGAACAACTACAACATATGTGGCTATGCTTCCAACTACGACCTATGTGACCAACTGTCACCATTGTAGCTACCAACTATGACCTATGTGACCAACTACGCCCTATATGACTAATTTCTAACTAAAATCTATATGATCAATTGACACTATTACAACTACCAACTGCAACTTATACAACCAATTACGACCTATGTGGCTAACTGCTACTGCGGATTTTAACTATAGTCTCTATGGTCAATTGACTCTACTAGAGCTACCAACTGTATCCTATGTTACTAACTACAACCTATGTGGCTAACTGTTACTGCATCTTCTAACTATGGCCTTTTGATCAAGTAACACTACTACAATTACTAACTAAGACCTATGTGATTAGTTGCGGTCTATGTGACTAATTGTTATTGTATCTTCCAACTACTACCTTTGTTGCTAACTGATGTTAGTTTAGCTATTAAGTACAACATATGTGACTAACTACTAATGCAATTTCTAACTATGATTTATGTAACCAAATAATGCTACGACAACAACTAACTATGACATATGTTACCAACTACAACAAATATGGGTAACAGTTACTGCACCTTTAAGCTACAGTCTTTATGGCCAACTAATTATATTACAATTACCAATTACGACCTATGTGGCCTATGTGACCTAATGACATTATTGCAGTCATTGATTATAACACTTTTGATAAATTGTTACCTTTGTTGCAATCAACTACAATCTTTGCAACCCACCATTGATATTATCTTCATGAACTATTTTTTTTGTAGCTTAACTACGATTATTATAGCTGAACTAATATTGTACATATGTAATTATGAACATTATAATTTTAAATTCAAAAGAAGAACAAACATATATACTTATAAACATATATTGAATTACTTTGATTAAACCAGACCCTGTGATTTTTTCTTTTTCCATAGCTGTTTGAAGTAAAAAATCACGATGTCTCAACTTGCTACTTTTTTGTTATTTATGTGTGTGTGATGTATCTTCATGCAATGCCAAGACGTTAAAGTATCACTCTACCATTGCGAAATTTTTGGTATACAACAAGATGCCTCATTGAAAAATCAATTAAATGTTTAGTGATAAAATGGAAAATTTTAATGCTCACTTTTCCTATCTTAATTGGTTATAAACATTGTTCTTTCCTTTATTTATCAAAATCTTATCTATAAATTCCAAAAATTGATTGGATTTTACACTTATTGTTGTAGGGTACATGATAAAGGTGAAGTTGAAGCTTGGAGAGAGAAAAAATGATTGTATCTGTGTGTGCAAGAATAAATGTGACGATCGTGTGGCCCAAGATACTTGTTGGCTCTACAAAAGAAGATGCAAAATTTGATTACCAATTCTTAATGTTAGAACTCTTTGACATTTTAAGAGCATTCAAAGGAAGTATAAGAGAGTAATATAACAATAAAGCATCTGAAGATGACGATATGTATACAATTCAATGTTTTAGCTTGCATTGATGATGTTGAGTAGGATAATAGTCTGTATTTATAAAAAGATGATGCATATCAGCCTTACTCTATTATGGTAATCAACTAAGTGAGGAATAAAGGAGAGGAAAGTGAATGAAGAAGAAGAAGCATCATCATTTCATGACCTTCTAATTTCCTTCCAAATGAGTTTAAACATTGAAGAGTGTTAGTTTTTTTGTTTAGATACTCTACAAAATTGTCCACATTAATAAGAAAAGCTCACAAAATATAATTTTATTCTTACATGAAAATCCAAACAGAAGAAAACCACAAGGGCTAAAATAAATCACATTCTAAGATGATCATAAAAATATGTCCATCCCTCTCACTATATTTGAGAATGCAAAATTTAAATTGTTAGCTCGGTCTTCTAGAAAAGTATTAAAAATCTCGAAGGCTGAGTGACAAATATGTTGGTTGATATCCCACGAAATTGGTCAACTAATGATAATTAGGGGTGTAAACGAGCCGAACACGAGCGAGCCCAGGCTCAGCTCGTGTTCG
>NW_018164540.1:255441-314476 GCF_001263595.1 Phalaenopsis equestris
TCGTGTCCGGCTCGTTAACGTAGCGAACGAGCTGAACACGAGCTTCTTAACGAGACGAACACAAGCTGTTCGCGAAGAACGAGCCGTTTTGACAGCCCTAATGATAATCATCAGTGTCGATTGTTTGATTGCATGCAAAGAAAATATGCTGATATTGAAAATTAGCGTCCGTTGATAGAAAACCACAATGGTTCAGAAAAGATCGTTGAACAATACATGATAACTAAGATCATCAATATTAAACTTATTAGCAGTAAGCGAGTCACATTGATCATTAACCTTTAAACCATGCACAAAGCATCACGATTCTTAAAGTCTAAGAATTCTATCCCCTCAATTCCATTTTAAATGTGAAATAGAGATCAATTATAAATCTTTTACTAACTTCAAATGTCTTAATGATGCTTGAATTAAGTAACGTCAAAATTAAGCAATCTTTGTCGAATAAATTTATCTCTCTGACATTCATGCAAGATCAGATGAATTCTTACAAGACGTACGAAGCATGTTATCAAACTTGTTATTTTCACCCAATTGATTTTTACCCGAATTAAAAATGTGAAGTCAATTTAAAGTTTTTTTTAAATATAATATCATCTTTCTAAAGAGAATTTTTCTTCAGCAATATAAGTCAATCCTAATTAAGCTTCCACAACCTTTTGATAATTGCTAAAGATAAGAAAAACTAATGATGTAGCAATATAATAAACATTCCACAAAAGACTTGCAAGCTTAGCTATATTTATGGAATTAATGCTACCTTATTGGGGGTTGAAAGCTAATTTTTAACTCCGGATAAGTTAATTTATAAGCTTAAAAATCATATTTTTAGCTTCCATAACTCGAACTGTAAATATTTAATCACTCCGGAACGGAAAAAATATTTTTTTTAATTTATTTTTTTCATTATCATTTTGATGAAATAGTGTCGTGCAATTATACCCTTTGGCCCGTTTTTTTTTTTTTTTTTTTTTTTTTTTTTTTTTTGAAATAATAAAATGAAAATAAAAATTACTTCACTTTGGTACATCTTTGAGGAAAATATATAAAAAATGATAAATAACATATTTTTTAAAAATATACATAAATATCAGAGAGAGAAAATTCCAAAGTTTTGGGAGGAAAATTTGAAGGAAAAAAAAAAAGCTAAAAAGAATTAGTTCAAAATTGGAAGTAAAATATTAAGGGTATTCATGGCATTCTGCAAAAAACATTGAATTTATTAAGAAGTAAAATTCAGTAAAACTTGCAATCAAAAGGAGAAAATATTACATCAGGACTTCGCACGTAGAGTTAAGTGCGCTGTCCAATGAAATCACGCCACATGGCGGTGACGATAAAATAAAATAAAATATGTCTGGTAACACAAGGGAATACTCTTCCCGTGTTGTTCAGGTGTTATTGTGTGTTATTCAAGTGTTATTGTGTTATTATAACACCAAGAATATTCCCAGAACACAATAACACATGAATAACATATGAATAACACATGAATAACACGTAATAACACATGAATAACACAGGGGGGAATATTCCCCGTGTTATCGAGTCGATTTTTTTTTTTGTCGCCTTCACTTGGAGTGATTTCATTGGACTCCGCACGTAACTCTACGTGCAATGTCTTGACGTAATATTTTTTCAATCAATTTGAAATAATTGAAAGGAGTTTGAAAGCGTCGAGCATCTAAATGAGCCAAGACCAACAAAAGTCAGTTACAAAATTATCATTCACCTATGTAATAAGATACCTGAAGTGAAGAACTTTGAAAATGTACTGGTGAATTTGTCAATTTAAAAATTTAATTATTTTTAAATTACAAATTTACTTTTCAATACATTGATATTATCGATTAAAATATTTATTTACTTATTTTAGCAGATTGCCGTCAGAATTTAAGCAAATATATAATTGCATATTCTGTTGACCTTTTTCCACAATTAATAAGCACGATGTCACGGACAAATAATTTCACATCAGCTAGGTGTAGGGCTGAAAAATAGTATTTAAGTCCTGAGCTGTCCACCTCTCTTAAGGGCTCTTTTGGGAAGTGACAAGTGATATCAGAGCAGATTACTGCCTGTCAGATGTGTGGACTCTGTATGGTATAGTGGGTACGTCGGTGGAGCCGATCCGTGATAAGGGCGTCACGTGATTGGGTGGAGGAGAATGTAGTGCAGAAGAATGTCACGGACAAATAGTCCCACATCAGCTAGTTGTAGGCCCAAAAAGTAATATTTAAGTCATGAGCTGTCCACCTCTCTTTAGAGCTCTTTTGAGAGGTGACAACAGACTTGCTATGAAGCTTTTTTTTAATAAAAAGGAGATTAAAATACCTAAAATGAATATAAATTCATTTAATTTTATTCTAAATTGGTTAATAATTCATTAAAATTATTAATTATATTTTAAAAATATCATTTAAAAAAACTATATTTTACTCATTGTAAAAAAAAATTCAGCAACTTTGTTTGTCATTATACCTAAATTTTAATCCCCAAAATTTGAAATTAAACATGCCAAATGGAAATTAAAGCAATTGACCTCAATCAAATCATAAAGTGGGAATGAGACATTGAATTTATATCATATATTAAAAGAAGGAAACGGAGGCTTGTTACATAAGATAATGGAAAATATTTTTAAATTATTTTTAAAAAATAACAATTGTGGAGGGCAGAGGCTTGGACTCATTGGAAGGCCGGGGCTTAATCCATTCCCAAATTTTTCGAGAAGTAAAGATCCGTTTTCCAGTCGAATTGGAGTCGACTCAAAATCAACTCGAAAGAAGTTTGAACCAAAATTTTGGCTCGTAGCCCTGCTTATTTATTTCGATCCAATCTCGATTTCAGCCAAAATTCGAATCGATTTTTGAGCGATTAACGATCTTTGAGTTAAATTCACTAAGAGTGCGTTTGGAAGAACTTTTTTGCAGCGGTGGCGTTTTGAAAACGCAATCGCCTGTTTGGGAATTCCATTTCGGTGGCATTTTTTAAAACTCGGTTGGCATATTACTATTAGACGCGGATCGCGGGGTCCTACCCGTGATCCGCGTTTCATAGAGGCGAAAGGCTATTAGTGCCCCTCCTCGCTCCTCGGTTTCGTAATGTCAAACTGTGTTCTTCTCCTTCCTCCTTAGTTTCGAAGGGTCGTCTATTCTTCCACACTTATGAATTGTAGGTCCGTGTTCTTCTCCTTCCTCCTCGGCTTCGAAGGGTAAGTTGTTTTGTTTCAGAGTGTCGGCTGAAGGAACTCGATAGCTTCTGCTCTTCTCCTCAAAGGATTAGGTTTGATTGTCCAATCTTCCTTCACTTTTAGGTCGGTAGATACCTCATTTGCCCGAGGTTAGGTTACAAAATAATCCAATTAATTATGGCGAAATCTAAAATGTTATACATGATCGTGTCGAACTGTCCACTGTTGCTCACGTCTGCTTTATTTGTTTTTATTTTGTTGAACTATTTTTTATGCATTTTATTTTATGAAGATTTACTTCACATTGCACCAACGCTTTCTAATGTAAGTCGGCAAACTCTCCACTATTTCTTTGAACATTCCCTTATTGCTCGATTAGATTTGTAAATGTGCTATTATAATCCTATAGTATAGATTCAAAATTTAGATTAAGGGTTTAGATGCTTAAGGGTAATTCTCATTGCCATTGTTAATTGAACTTTTTTTTTGTCTCATTATTTAGTGTAGTAAGGTGTATTTCACTTTTGTTCAGTTAACTATGCTTATGCGATGTGTTCCGAAATATTTAAGTGATATAAATATTTGGTATTTTCTTGTCTTGACATTTGAAAATTAAATTTTAAGAATATTTTGTATTTTCATGTTCTTGAATTTTCATTTTTATCTTCCCTTTATGATTGAGTTAAGAATGTTGGCAAATTTGTAAATATCAAATTTTTGGCGGTCTTTATGTGTCAAATGAGTTCTGAAGTGGGTTAATTAGAACAATACCAAGTTTACGTGCCAGATTGCTCTTTTAACTAAAAAAATCTGCAAATCAGTTGTTTACAAAGCACACAAACCAAACAGCTGCAACTTCTCCAGAATAAGGGCAGATTGGTTATTTTCTTAGAATCAGTTGTTCTCTAAATGCACAAACCAAACAAACAGACAGCTTATCCGAATCAACTGTTTATCATCAGCTTATCAGGATAAGTTGGATAAGCTGCAGCTGCCCCAGATAAACCCTAAATGTACAATTCTAGCATATTTAGGGTTGTTAACAAACCGATTTTGAGCCAAGCAAAGATCGCTTGGAAAAAATTTGATCCAAAGTGTTGGCTCATAGCTCAGCTTGTTTATTTCCATCCGGTCTCGATCCGAGCCAAAATTTAAATCAATTTTCGAGCGCTCAACGATCTTCAAGGTAAATTCTAATTGTGAATAATCATTGATTGCGACTACTAAAATTAAAAACTTTCTTCTAATTAAAATTTTAAATTTTTTATAAATGATATTCAATTTAAATTTTTAAAAACTTTAGAAAAAAATTAAGAGTGGTCATTAACTACACCAACTACTCTATTGTTCCACCATTGATTAGCACTTTGGCACCAGATGCACTCAAGACTGGATGGTTCTGAAGTAACTTCAGATAATATTTTTACACAAAAGCTACAGCAAAATTAGTGTTTTATGGATTAGTTCCTTAACAATATATCGTGTGATATAATTTTCAATACAATTATAATTTGAGTTAAATCTGTAATAAAATTAAACTATCAAAATCACACTATAAAAACGCAAACAAGCTGCAGGATGAAGCATGGCATTTCAGAAAATTTAAGAAGGTTCAACTTCATTTAGACGTTTGCATACATATTACACAATTTTTATGTATTTATATTTCTGACTCCTAATCATTTATATTCACATGTATAATATTCAAATCTTTAACATTATATTAACAATTATAATAGGAAATAATTTATTTCTATAAGAATTTATGAGGAATAAATTATTTCTTTAATATAAAGATTTAATATAAAGAGTAATATAATGAGATACTCCTTTTCCTATTTTATATTTGTTTACTTGGATTAGAAATTATTTGTTTTCCTATTTTATGCTATTTCCTATATCTTCTAATAATTAATATGTCTAATAATTAATATGAATTAAATATGAATTAATTATTGAAGATACCAGATAATGTATCTTTTCTTTCTTATTATTATTTTTTATTATTCTTCCTATTATATGATTTTTGTAAGGGTTATTTATACCCCATTCATATTAATGAAATAATTCAGTATTCCACATTATTCTGAATTTCAACATGTTTCAGAGACTAATTTTGTACTCTAGCCATCGGTCTTCCTTTGAGAATTGTCGGTCTCCCTTCCTGCAATTGTTTGTGCGGGAAGGGAGGGGCACTCATCTTGGTATTTGAAATAACGATTTTTTATCCTTCTCTCCCTACAAACTTTGTCTGTTGGCCAACACTTCCTGAACCGGAAGTCACGTGACCTACCCGTCTTGTTCTGCTCCTCATCCGCTCCCTCTTCCCAACGTCGTCTTCTTCCACCGGCATTGCTCGCCGCCGACCTCTCTTCTTCCTCATCCCCCAGTGACACGAAGGTTGCGTCCCCATTACACTTAATTCCCACTAACTTGCAACCCAACGTGCAGAACTGGAAGGGATCGAGCACAAATCTCACACGTGTGCGGGGATGCACCCTTACCGCTGGTATGTGGTCTGGCGGCTCGTTGAGGAAGAACACTCTAGCGTTGTTGATCACATACGATTGAACTCGCCGTTGCATCGCTGGAGGTCTTCCTGACGAACTCCATCACCGTGCGCCCCAACCCGGTCTGACGTTCCATCCACAATCTCAAAGGTTTTAGAGTGATTCAACGCACATACAACATTCATGTTTTATTTCACTGTCGCGTCGGTCAAAGGTGGATGATGATTATTTCAAACTAGATTTTAGGCACCGTCGCGGACCACGTTCAGGTTGTGGAATGTGAGGGAGAGGAGGAGGTGGTAGGTTTCACGACTTCTCACCCACTTCCTTGGGAGGGGCGGCATACCATACACGAGAGGGATCGATTCAACCACACTTATGATGCCCTCGTATGGAGGAGAGTTCGTCCACAGAAATGATCTAAATTTGTCAACAAGGGAAGGTGATTGGATATGCCAGAATTCGTCATGCGGAAATCTGAATTTTGCACTATGAACTTACTGTAACAATTGCCACAAGTATTGATATGATGAACCATATAGATCGAGTTGCAGCCCTCACAAGGGCTATGTTAGCCCCCGTCCGCACCGTAGCTTTTCACCTAAGTTACCGATTTCACCCATTAATCGTGTTCCGCGAAGAGATTTTATTGGATACAGATATGGTCATAGAAAGGGTAGCTTCAATTTTGAGGAGTATCAGCTCTCGCCTCCGTTCTCGGCGTCTCCTACTTCATCTCCACCCACCAATGCGACTAATTTCTTGCATGCTAGATTGCGATCAGAGACTCCTCCAGTCAGCTACCGCAGATAATGATGGGGAGGAACCATTTATATCGCACTCCTAACTTTTCAGATCCGACTAGAAGCTTGTTGCCACCACCATCGCCTAGAAATACACGGGCTGATGTTTTGGAGGATTCTCCATCTCCGAGGACATTCAGAAAGTCGGTGGATCTTTCTTCACTTCTGTACACTGCTCCCAAGAAACCATGATAGCAAAGATGCTTTGGAGTTTGGCCAGACATCACCACAAACCATCTAAAAACTTCCTGTGTTATATCCTCCTATGTCGGCACCAGCGATGGGGCTCCAGCCAGGGCGACATCAGCGATATCGCCACCCGCCTCATCATCATCTCGCCGAAGATATCGCTGTCATGGATCGAGCAATACCGACAAAATCCATCGTCAACCCTTCCTCTTGTAGTATTTATTTCTTCCATGCCAAAGCTTTAGGGGGAGCTGCATTTCCAGCTGGTCATTTCTCCTGCAGTATTTTTTCTTCCCTGCCTAAGCGTCAGGGAGAGTTGTGTTTCCAGCCAGTCATTTCTCCTACAATATTTTTTTTCTTCCTTGGCCCAAGCGTCAGGGGGAGCTCTGTTTCCAGCCGCCCTTTCTTCTACTACTTTCTCTGTCAGCAGAAGTTACTAGGTGTGTTTTACATGTTTTTTTTGCAGTCAACGACAACCACGGTCAAATAAAAGTCAGTTTTCCTGTAGGTTGTTTTTCCCTACCAAACTTAAAATACAAAACTTAAAATTCAGCGAAGTCTTATTCCAGCAAATTCAGCCAAGTTTAAATCTCTCTTCTACGCTGAAACAACAAAACTCAAAATTCAGCCAAGCATGAATCCAACAAATTCAATCAAACATGAATCTCTCTTCTACGCCGAAACATATGACAAACAAAACTCAAAATTCAGCCAAGCCTGAATCTAGCAAATTCGATAATCCAAACGACTAATTTTTCTTCACTACTCAGTAAGTAAGGAATTATTAACATACATTCCAAACTTGAGGGGGAGTGTTAAGAATTATAAAATTTATTCCTATAAAAAGTTATGAGGAATAAATTATTTCCTTAATATAAGGAGATATTTTATTTCTTATTTTATATTTATTTCCTTGGATTAGGAATTATTTGTTTTCGATAGGACGCAGGTGACCAACCAAAAACAGATGGTTGACCAAATCAGTAGTCGGCCAGAAGGTGGCTTGCTAGAAACACAAACGAATTGAGTTGTATGTATGTAAATATACAAATATATAAGAATTGAGAGGTGTGTATGTAAATCTTCCCTGATTTGAGATGGTTGGCCGAAGGCATACAACCTGTCGAAAGCAGGTGGTTGGCCGGGATCAGCGGTCGGTCAGAGGTTGCCCTGCTGTAAGCAGAAAAGAGTTGAGTGGTATGTATGTAAATATACAAATATATAAGAATTGAGTGGTATGCATGTAAATCTTCCCTACTTTTGAGATGGATGGCTAGAGGCATATAGCCGGCTGGAAGCAGGTGATTGGCCAGGGGAGGTCAAGAAAGCCTAAATGTCCCGAGTTACGAATTATTATTGCTCCCGCGAGTTATCAATTATTATTGTGTTTGAAAGTTACAAGTTATTATTACCCATGAGAGTTACCAATTATTATTGTCTTTATTGATACATTTCGTTGGGTCCATCCGACAATATGGCTGGCTGGTTGGTTGGGGTTGGCCGGCTGGTTGGTTGGGGTTGGTTGGCTGGTTGGTTGGGCTGGCTGGCTGACTGAATAAGGTGGCCAGCTTGCTATCATCGGCTCTCATCTAGATCCGCACGAACATTTTCCAGACATATACTAACACCTAAATTTTACTTTTTTTCTATATCTATCAATGCAATCTTTCATATCAAATCAAATATACCATTATTTAAATTTTAAGAAAAGTGAAAAGCATATTTTCATGCATAAGTAAAATAGCATATATGGATGCAAAAATTGAAGATTAGATGCTAGATATGTAGATTCGTAAGAATTGAGCTGTTTGTTTGTAAACCTTCCAATAAATTAATGAACACGATAAGCTAAAATATGATTGTGGTCACAAATTTAAAAGAGGAGCATAAGCTTGATGACTACTTTGGAGCACATGTTGGCAATGTTGTATTGTCTTTCATATCGACTTGTTTCATTCTCACATTTTGCTTCATTTTAAAAGCATTTTTGAAATATTTAACTCTTTCATAAGTTTGATTTATGTTGGATTTTGAAGCAACGTGGCTAAGACATGTTGTTTAAAAAGTTGAGAAATCATTTTATATTGTTGGGCTCTATAAGCGGTGGACATATATACATGTGTGTGTGTGTCTATATATATATATAGACAAAATCTATGATTGATTTCCATACACCAAATCGGTATAAATATTAAATTTAGTGATATGTTAAAATATGAACAATAATTTTTTAAAAGCATTGTAATGCTTTTATATTTAGTCAACCATCTAGATTTAATTAGTGGTTTTTATTCATCTTTATGTTTTTTACTTTAATTTTGGACCCATCTCAAGCTTCTGCAAGATGAATTCTCAACCGTATTTTACTCAAACTAATGCCCCTTATAGTCACACAAATATAAGTTCAAAGTAGTACATATAAGATATAAAAAGTGAATAGAGGAGAAATTATTAATGTTTATCTCATAGATGGCCACAAGATGAATGACTGAGATTGTTTGGCATTAGAGATGTAAGTGGGTTCTTTGAGGAAGACAAGGGGGATGAAAAAGGCAAGGGTGAGTCCCTCTTCATCGATGGCAAAAAATAAATAAATAAATAAATAAAAATAAAAAATAAGCTTGATACCTTCAAAAATGAAGGTTGCACCGAGGTGATGACATTGACAATAATGAAAGTGGGGCTACAAAGATAAAAGATTGAAAAGGTGAAGAGTGTATAATGTAAGTGCGTGAAATATACAATCAAACTTAAACTAATTAAAGACTCAAGTTGGGCTAGTCAATTTTTATTGAATGGAGGCTTGCGTGTGTGATTTCATTTGAAACATATACAATCATAATATAAAATTATACATTATTGGCTTATGTCAGGGTTAAAATTTTTTATTACCAATCAATTATTTGATTGCTTGACTCTAATTGTTCTTGATGGGATATACGATGGTTGGTATCAAAACGTTAAGGTTATGCATATCTAGACAGGGTTAGCTTTGAGGGAGGATGTAGGTAGAGTAGGAAGAGTTAGCATATGTTTATTGTCAAACTTAAGAGGTTAGCATGCATATATGAATTATTCTCTTCTATGAAGGCATAATAAGGAATATAGTTGACAAGAGAGTAAGCAATATATCAATCACAAAAGGATTAAAAGGATATCAAGTCAAACTTAAAGAGGTTCTATAAATTAGTGGAAGGGAATGTTGGTAACCTATAGTAGAGATGATGAATTCTTCCATTATCTTAGATGTTATATTGATTATATTTACTTTAAAGTTAATATTGCAAGCATTCACTTTATTTATTAATTTAATCCATCAACGAAGTATCAAATATAATTATTCTTTTCAAAATGGAAGGTAAATGGTTAGAGAACTTCTTAAGGCTGAAGCAAACAATGCTTTTAAGATTGACTAAACTTT
This sequence comes from Phalaenopsis equestris, assembly GCF_001263595.1. Lineage (NCBI taxonomy): Eukaryota > Viridiplantae > Streptophyta > Magnoliopsida > Asparagales > Orchidaceae > Phalaenopsis > Phalaenopsis equestris. The sequence goes on from NW_018164540.1 coordinate 265,558, forward strand.
CTATAATAGAGTACTATATCAACTTTGGACATTTTAGATGAAAACTCAAATGTACTCTATTAGAATTTTTTTACCAAGAAAACTATACAATGAGTTGAAATGCATGCACTAATTGAAACTAAATTGTAACATATTTGAATAGTTGCAATCAATCCAATGAAAATTTTTAGAGCAAATAATAAAATATAGATGAGTGAATTCACCAAAAACAAGTTTTCGCCTTTGTACAATGAGATAATCTCTTCAAAAAAAAAAGAAAAAAACTCTAGATAGATCTCTCATTTGATCAATAAGTTAAATGCTGAGGAAATTAATACTTAACATCAGTAAAACTAGAGTTATGTTCAGAGTAACTAATTGAGTTGTGTACATATTTTTTACACTTTCTTGAGTAATCACAAGATCAAAGATTAATGAAGAAATAAAGCAATTTTAAGACAAGGGAACCAATGAATGTCAGATGCAAAAATCTTTGATGAAATTTTGTCATAACAATCCCTATAGAGAAAGAGCACTCCATATATCACAACAACCTAGATATTAGAAATTCGAATCCATAAACATCATAAGGATCTGACCAAAAAATGAAAACCTTTATTTGTTGGAAAGGTTAACAACCTTGAGTCATAAAATGACAAAAAAATATACCAGAAATGTCAGCTGAATTGTATGTATAATAAATGATCTGCAAAAGATCAAAGGTTGCATATGCTTCTAAAGTCTTGGATTAAAAAGTTAGTCAACACATCAAAAAACTACAAAAAAAAGTTTATTTCATCCATATTTATTTTTTGTTTGATTAAGTTTAAAGTAATCATTGAAAGTGTTAATGTTAGGATGATTTTAATGCATAAAATAATAAGAAAATAAATTGAAGTTTAAGGTCTCAAATAATTTTAGTCTCAACATTGCTGGTGAGGACTGAGTACTTCCACATATGCTTTCAACCTGTTAAGGCATAAATACTAATAAAATTTATATGGGAACTATTTAATTACCCTTTCTCTATATTAACAACTTATAAATGACATTTGCATACTATGATTTTCCCTCATAAATGGATAAAAGTGCCACATAAAATCAAGTATATTATTTTATTAAAATATATCATTTGCACACTGCATGTATATAATTTCAATTTTAATAGAATTTTCTTATTTCATTATAATGAGTTCCTCGTACTCTTATTTTGAGAACCTCCTTTAATTTTAGTCTTGGCACTTTCTTTAATGTAATCAAATTCAAATTTAATATAAAATTTATAAATCTTATTGGTCTTTAACCCTTATTAGGCATGAGACTCACTAAATATTTTTAAGAATAGTTCTCACTAGTTAGCCCAAACATCAATAATTCCTAGAAAGCACCTAATTTCATAAAAGAACACCTTTAAATTTGTCAAGAGTTGCTCATAAGGGTAAGGTGTAAGAGGATAATAAGCCATGCATAAATTTTTGTGTTAAAAACCCTTAGAGGGTTTACAATTAATAAACCATTAAATAAATTTATTATTGAATATGTTCCTTACTAAAAATCGCTAAATTGTCTCCCATAAAGAAGCCTTAAGATGAATAGATAATAAATAGGATATTTTAACTTCAAAGGCCTTTGAGGGCACATTCATTAGTGATCCTTATAGGACATTTTATTTTGGGGATGATGCTCACTAAAGGCCCTCAAGAATGATCACCTATATCAAGCCCCAAGAGAAAAAAAAATAAATAGAGAAGGTTTATTTATTCAAAAGCTCTCTCGAAAGTGTTATAAGAAGGAAACTCTATAATGCACCTTGTACATGAGAAGCACTTTACTAAATGTTTAAAATAAAACTTATATAGTTCACAACTCATAAGTATTACTTGATTTTTTATGAACTTTATTAAATTATACAGGTTGAGCCTCCTCCTTTCTTTTTATCTTGAATTGTATGTGATTTCATTTTTATTTTGCCAATGTCTCATACTGAGTATCAATTTTTATTGGCAATAATGTTGAAAATCACATAACTTTGTGAACGTTGTCTTCCGTTAACTGACGGCCTCACACCTCAATATAGAGCCCACAATCAGGTGGACCCCATGGACTTTGGTATCATTATGAGTGCAAGCCAGCCAACCACTTTTTTCTCTCTAATGTAATGGGTCATGTTCTTCTATGGAGAGAACATTACGTGTGTCGTCCTCACATCCGGTGATATGGACGTAACATTTTTTTCCCACCTACGGGCTATACTGTGGCCCAAAAGAATCATCCGCTTTTAAGTCTCAGAGGTGGGCCCCAACTCCTGAAAGCAATAGCCATTTAATTTAGTGGGTCTTCTTACATTAACTTTATTGTCTAATAATTCTAACCCTTTATTCCATTTCTCATAGCCAAATGTCGCTTTCTTCATCATTTTCACCTAAGAATAAATGAATCATTAAATAACAAGTTGAACTCCTATTTATATTTATTTTTTATGCATAATGACTTATCAACTAAGTCTTTAGATAATTGACGATCTATATGCATCAATAATTTTTTTTTTAATTAGGTTAGAATATTTTGACAAAATTTTTAATTAGGATCAGATTTAAAGTAATTAAATTTGCATTCAAATATGAGCAACACTAAAAGAAATTCTCTTGCATGGTCTTCCAATTGGTCTGAGTGGAATGCCAAATCTCAAGCTTGGACAGCCTTGCGACCAAAGTAGAGGTTTAATCCATGCCTAAATTTGCCAGCTTAGCAAGAAAGTTTTTAGTCACAAGAATGGCTGGAACTTGGCGTATAAAATTTGATTTACCTTCATCAATGGCTTCATTGGGATGTAAGTGAGTCGAGCAAACTCGTGTACTGGCTCAAACTCAGCTTGCTAATGAGGTTGTGAGTCAGGCTTATTGATTACAAGCTTGAGCTAGAACTCAAATTTAAACTCAAATATTGTATGAACTCGAGCACCTCAAAGAGGCGCGGCTCATTAGCAGGAACTAGTTTTAAACTTTGAAAATTTTCCTTCACTTTGTGATTTAAATCGAATGGTGAACGGGTGAGCTCTTAAATCTCTTCTCATAAGTGATAACCTCCTCTTCTTCCATGTGTCATTATTTCTATCGATATCTTTCTAATGAACTCCATTTCTTCGTCAAGAACCAATGGCGTTGAAGATGTCTTTTCCAACTAAACCACATCGACAAACTCCTTTTTCTCACACGCATCATTAGTATCGATGATGCCTTCTGGAACGAACTTTACTTCATCACATAACATTTATCTCAACATATTTTCTCCAGTAAATTCTTTTTTTCACCAAATATTGTTGATTCCGTCGATGCATTCTTCATGAAACTCTACAGAATTTCATCGCGACTCCCTTCATCCTATCAATGAAAAGAGCTATTGTTTCGATTCGAGCCCACAACTTGAGGCCGCACCCATTGTTCTTTGGCACAAACCAAGCTCCAGTGCAACGTATGAGCTTGATTTGAATCATTTCCAGCACTACCAATATAAATGTAATATAGTTGGCCTAATCATAATTTTTTATTAAATTTATTTCTTGACTTTATTTGCCCAAAATAATTGAAATAGAAGAAATCATAGAAATATAAATAATGAAGGAATTGAATTAAAATAATATGCCATCCACATATAGGTGAGTTGTGTGATCCGGACCAGATTAATAAATTAAATATCTGGCCTAACTAGGATACTGTTGTGCCTAGCTCAACGGACCCCTCAGCAATTGAAGGCATAAATTATTGAATTACATTGTCAACTTTATGCATTGAAAGCGATGCATCAACTGATATCATGTCTACTTCTATTTTATTATTGCAATCATAGGCAACAGAATTAATTATGTTCAATCAAAGCAGAAGAAGAATGATCAATAAACATAAATGTGTATTATATATAAAAGTCTTACCTAATTTATAAAACTCCCAACAATAACATACAGAGATCTTGTTGTGTAGTCACTTATTTTCTACTTAACAAAATTAATAATGTTGAAGCAAATTTCTGATCATCAAAATAATGCAATATGGAGCCCGATCGTAGAAGAATGATCGTCTATCACCTCTTCCCCGATGACACAGAAGATGAAGAAGGTGATAGCGATAGTCGCAACTCCTCCAATGTCTTAGCCCTTGTCGCACCTTAATATAAATAACATGTCAACGGCCTCCTATTATATCAATACCACAAATCAATGATTATGAATATTTTCCTGATTATTTTTGCTAATTCAATCGTCAAAATATCCATCATCATTAAAATAAATATGATACTGAGATCCATGATGTGATATATTTAGATTGTTTCTCAACATTATTGGCAAACACAACAACTATTTAACCACCTCTCATCATCACTCATGTCAATCAATGTTCTAGTTAGTAAACAAAATCAACCTAACAATTTCCTAATCACATTATAGGGTTTAAGAATATTATATATAGTTCATTGTTAATAACTATAATGAATATTCTGGTTAAGAATTGAAATGATGTTCACCAAAATTATAAAAGGATTCCCTTATTCAATTAATTCTAAGAGATTATTTTACAGCTTATTGGCTAAAGTCATAACATCAAGACTTGGGCCACAAGTTTCATTTGTGCAGCAACTCTCATGTCATCAAGACTCAAAGTGCAACTTTAAATTATGCTGCAAGTGTTATTATGTCAAGACTTGGGTTGAAACATTTACTAGTACCACAATCATCATTAATAAAGATTGCACCACAATCTTCTCTTTCAATGTGATTATCTCTAGGAGAAAATGTTGCAGTTGTATATAGAAAACCTATATCACGTTTATCTCTTACAATCTATTAGCCATCATTCGATGTAGTTGTCTGACAATGACATCAACAAAATTTTTTAGGCGTATTATGATAATATCTTCTACAATTATATGTAGTAAATGTTTTATTATCTCTTTTTTAGTTGGTTAAAGATATTCTTGTCGGCATAACTTTTGACTGTCATGTATATCGGTGTCCGCTTGAGTGCTACAGGAGTATCTACAATGTCTCGAAGCCTAAGACATCCGTTCGGACCATCTGGTACGCACATTGAGCAAGGAACTAAGGTTGGTCTCAATTTAGCTCTAGTCGGGAGAAGTCACCGTGGGTTGACGGTAATTCCAACACTGGGCATGTTTAGATCTTAGTATTTAGAGGCCATACTCCACATATTCGGAGCCTCCGGTGGTCAAGGGGAAACATCAAACTCTCCCAAGCTGATTTTAGAAAGAGTTAGATTTCAAACCTATCTACATGCAGACCCCCTAAACTTTAATATTTATAAATTAATAATCCAATGTATTTGTTTACTACAAAGTAGAAGTCTTTACGTCGTGCTGCGATCAAATTCTTGAGAATTTAATGAAAAAATATGGGTTTGGGTTTTATCATAAATTTTGATATTTGAGTGAGAACTTAACAAATGAATGAGAGAGGATAATTGATTTGTAAATAGCAGTTCTTAGGGGAGTCTGTATGTAATTGCCCTATTTTTTTTAACAGAGTTTATTAATTAGATTTTATCTTTGTGCTTTCTCCCTAGTCAATTTTTCTTGTGGGAGGAGTTTTGCTCTCTCTTTAAGGAGAAAATATTAGGTGAAGGCTCGGGATGCATTCGAAGGGGAGCGACCCGTGTAAAGTGGACCAATCACAGTGTATTGTGATGGGTTCACTTTGCACGTGGCTCCTCCTTATTAGACTGAATGATTTGGAATCTTGACCTAATATTTTCACCTTTTTAAGGCTTCCTCTAAGACTGATAGGGATGATTTTAGAGTAATGGAGTACGTACAACGTACTGGTTAATTAGGAAGCTTCCCGGCAATGGAGTTGCGATTCATGTGACCTCCGGCAATGGATAAAAACTAAGCAAAGCACGTGCTCATATAAAGATAGAAGTGGGCAATACTGGAAATACAAAAAAGATAGACTGTTACACTAATGAGAATAAATTACACCAGTAAATATTATGCACATGATCTAATGTTTATGTTAATGTAATGAATAATTCCAATAAAATGAATTATGTACTAAATAATGAAGGTATGTTATGCTAATAAATATATAGATTCTGACTTAAATTATAAGGACTTGCTCTCAAATTTATATCATAATACATAATTATAATATTTATATGTCACTTTAATTATTCTAACATATCCTCCATCCAATAACTAAGCTGCGTATGAGAGAACAATTTTGTCTTTTGCCCCTCATGAAATAAAAACTTTGCCCCATCTAGAATATCATTTTACCCTTTGTTGTCCTAGCCCCTCGTAAGTTGGGTCTAAGGAGCAGTTTGTCTCCCTCAAAAAAGAGATTGATTTCGCTCCTGATAAGAGCAATGGATTGAATTATCTTATTTAGTGCAAATTTCATAAGGGTAGGGGTTGCTTAGTGGGTAGGGATGTAACAATTTGGCCAGATACGCCCCAACTCGAATCACACTCGACTCGAAAAGTTTAAAATTGAGTTTGGGTTTGAGTTAAGAAGCAGAACACATTTTTTGGGTTAAGTTCAGGCCAACTATCTCAACACATTTTTTGGGGCATGTTCAAGTTGAATTGCCAACACGAAATTTAATTGTCCACACATAATTGACACAAATTTTATTCAAAATTCACTCAAACATATGTTATGCATAAATTAAACGGGATACATTGTTCGAGTTAGGGTTAGTCGGGTTGAATTCAGGGTAGACTTTTTGAGTAAGAGTGTAAAAATCGGGCTTGAGCTAGCCAGCTTATTGTTTATCTCGTTCAATTTGTATTGTTTGAAATAATCTCGTGTTTGAAATGGCTCGGAAGGTATAACATATTTGTGCTCGAATCGTTTCAAATTGGTTTGTCCGTTTCAGCTTGTGTTCGACTCAAATTTAGCTTGAATAATTTAAAAAATAAAAAATTAATTTTTTTAATTATTTAATTAACTATAACCAAGACAAGCCCTACACGGTCAAATAAAAATTTGTTCATATTTGACTCATTTATAAATCGAGCTTAAAAAGTTATTTGTGTATGTCTCGCCTGCTTAGCAAATAAATTGAACCTGAGCTAGTTAGCAAGCCGAAGACCAATCGGTCGAGCTCAATAACCCTTTTTGAAAGCTCTATTTCTAACCCGTTTAATATTTGGCTAGAGTTTAAATCAAATATTTTCCAATCGAATCAATTTCAAGTCAAACCCAAACCCACATGTGAACTCAATTTAACACCTCAAGTCAAAATCAAAGAGTTTGGCCCCATAAATATTTTTAATTCAGGGGTCACTTTTGACAGGGATATATAATAACACAAAATAAACAAGCAAAAAAAAAATCTAATAAATAAAACCTATTTTTCTTTCCCAAAAAGATTTTCACTTTCCATTAGTGGGGGATTTAAAACTCTTTAGACAATGAGGTTTATATTAAATACAAATGTTGTCATTACATAGCATAAATAACTAATAGCGATGGGGCATCAAATCATTAGCCATATAACTAAAGAGAAAGACTGTTTTATTTTCTTTCTACAAGAAAGAGTAAGCATTGAAAGGCTATTTGGTAATGTAGAGCAAATGGCTTTCAAAGTTAAATGGGGAACATCAGAGTATCTTTTGTGCCACTTCCTTGAGGTCTGACTGCGCTCTGATTATTACAAAACACTCAAAATATTATTTTTCGTAAACTTAACTGACACTTTCGTCTATTTTTCAAATTCTCACTCGAATAACAAAGTTCAAGGTAAAAATCTAACCCATGTTTTCATTATTTTATTAAATTTTTAATGATTTGATCATGACATGCTTAAATACACCAGTTAGTTTGTTCGAAAAAACCAACTTGATGCTAATTTTATAAATAATAACATTTCGAGTGTTGGTATGTAATTAACTTTTTATTTATAAGTACGCACAGAAAGAAGATTTAGGATATTAATTAGCTAGTTAAAAATGATAAAAGTTTTTAAAAAAAATTTCAATAAAATTTGTTCTTCATCAAGAACTTTATTCAGTTTTTCTAAAAAAAAAAACAAAGATTTATGTTATGTAGAATAGCTTATAAGAAAGCTACCAATATAATTTAATTGGCATATATAAGGTTACGTCTGTAACTCTTCTTCTTCACATGGGAAAAAAATAAAATTATATTTAAATAAATATTTTTTTCTTCATTTCTCTTTAAACAAGCAAGTGGGTGAAAATTACATCTTTTTTTTTTTTTTTCTAATTTCTTCTCATTTCCTATATTTCAATTCCTTCATTTACTTAGGAAAAATAAAATAAAGTAAAAAAAAAAAAATTTAATTTTATGAGACTTATGTTGAGCATCATTTAAGCTACCAAAAAAAAAAAAAAAATTTAATGAGGCATGTATAGATTGCTATGTATGGCCCAATCCAAAACTAATTAAGGCATTAGAAGGGGGAGAGAGGATATAACAAAAGAAAACTTAGGGTTTATTTGGGGCTGCAACAGCTTAATAATAAGCTGCTAGACATAAGTTGTGGCGGATATGCTGACTGTCTGTTTGTTTTTTACAGTTTGAAAACAGTTGTGTTATATTTATTTCTAGACAAATAATCATTCTGACTCTATATAGTAATGTTGTTTAGGGAAAGCGAATTGTTGGGGGGTGGGGGGCGGGGGGAGAGAGACGGAGATCGGAAAGAAGAGGGAGATGAGTGAGGCGACCTGTTGCTACCAGAGATCAGAGGGACGAGGGAAAAAAGAAAGGCAAACCAGTGCCACCAGAGAGAGGCGATAGAGAGGAACGATCGAGAGAGACGTGACCTAGTGTAAGAAACACGAGAGAGGGTAACGGTGAGAGGGGAGCACCAGTTTAACATAACTTTTTAAGCAACACTACCACACCCCGATTTCCAAACGCCTCTTCCAACATTTTCAGAACGCACCGCGTCAAATAGGCTGCCCCAAATGTGTTGTTAGCCAGTGAGAAAACAAATAAAAAATGTTTAAAATATTTATTAACACATGTTATTCCTCTTTAACGAATTTAATGGCGAACACAACTCATTTATAAGGCCTTCAATCCAAGCACTTCTAGCTGAAAACCTACATAGTTACTAACAGAGTTGCTAGGTGAAGTCAATTTGATAAAAAAATTTACATAGATACCACATAATTCTTATGTGTTTACATATCTAATATTTAAAGTTTGATATTTACACTTCGAGTATTTTGCTGTCATAAAATTATGCATGAAAATGTGTATTCCACTTTTAAGAAAATTAATAATTGTGGTATTTTGATGTCATTTTAAAATTTCGAGTGTTATGTACGTAAATACGAGAGTTTAGGTGTTAGATATGTTAAAACATAAGAAGTGGGGCATGTATGTTCATGCCCCAAAAATAAATGCATTTGAATCTCACTCTTCTTTAGCATTCAAAACGACTATAATTCTAAAATCTATGATAATTAGGACACATATAAAAAGAAAAACTAATGGTTGGTTGCTAAAGTTATAGGGAGCATTTTTTATTATTAATGGTAGATTCAAGAGGCACTATACCATAAGATAGCCCAATAGTATTAGCTAGAGTCAATGATCTAAGTATGGAGTTCTATAATAATAATTAATAAATAAAAATGAATAGGTGAGCATATCATGAATATCCTTATAATTCATTTAGATTTTAACACAAGTCAAGCTTTTTAATTGAGAGTTTTCTTGATTGCTTCATCTGAGTGTGTATAATTATGAGACATTGTTGCTATATGAAACATCACCACTCAGAAAAAAAATAAGCTTTATTTGAATTTTTTTTTTTTCATTCAGAACAAATTTCTAGGTTACACAACTCAATATGCTTTCCAAAGATTTGCATGAGGCGGAGATAATATAACATTGTTCAAGAGAATTGACATGCCATAAGGAATCATGAGTTTTAAAGGCCATATGTTTTTGCTTGAATTTCTAATCTTACATATATGTGATGCTAGTCAATAATAAAAATAAGACTTGGATGCTCATGGACCTTTGCCATTGATATTATTGATGATGAGGCATCCTCCTTTATTAGTCGGGAGAATGATTTAAGGAAAGATGTTAAGAAAATTATAAAAGTCTAAAGAAGTAACACAATTGTTTGTAAAAAAATGTTTCATATCTTATCTAATAGAACAATTAGTGATGCTAATAATTTTGTTTTTATTGATCTTAATAAAAAAATAAATACTAAAAAGGGTGAAAGATATATTTATAAACTAGCTAAGCAAAGAGACAATAAAAATAAAGATTTAGTTCAAGTGCATTAATGACACAAATCAAAAAGTGATTTTCTTAGATGACAATATTCAACATAGGTGGGTGAGATGTTTAGAAGATTGTTTAATGAAGATTCTAAAAATCTGGTTAATTTTAATGATCTTATTATAGTTAATAATAGGAATTTTTTTTATTTTTGTCACAAATAGAAGTGTGAAAATATTTAAGGGATTTAGGAAATTCTTGGCTTACAAAACTTATTAAAGTCATTTTAAAAATTGAACAAATGCCTGAGGAGTGAAAGAATAATATTTTGATCCATATTTTTTAAGAATGAATGGGATGTACAAGAGTGTTCAAATTATGGAGAAATTATGTTAATGTATCATACATTAAAACTATGGGTGAGAGCATTTGAACATAGGTTAAGATGTGTACGAAGGTTTCTCAAAATCAGTTTGGATTTATGTCAGGCAAGTCAACTATGAAAGCTATATATTAATTGAGAGGTTTGATGAAGAATTGCATAGAGTGTAAGGAGGATCGACATATGATTTTTGTTGATTTAGAAAAAAAACTTATGATAAGTTATCAAGAGAAATACTTTGAGAAGTTATAGAAAAAATAGGTGTTGTTATGACTTATTCAAGTCAATAAAGTTATGTTAGAGTTGTTACTTGTGTTCGAACAGAAGAAGGATTGACCAAGTATTTTCCAATTAGAATTGGATTACATCACAAATCATCTTTATGCCCACATCTTTTTGCTTTAGTTATGGATGTTCTTAAAAGACATTTACAAGAGGATGTACCTCGATGTATGTTTTTGGTGATGACATCCTTCTGACGGATAAGGCTAGAGAAAGAGTTCAGGAAAAACTTGAATTATAGAGGTGGACCTTAGAGTCTAAAGACTTTTGTTTGAGTAGATCTAAAACTGTATACATGGGAATGTAATTTTAGTAGTAGTAAATCTAATAGTGCGGTTGTAACAATGGGTGAGTAAATGTTTTAGATATCTCACGTCAATTAATCAATATGATTGTGATATAGATGGGGGTGTTATTAGTAAAATTTAAGTTGGATAGTTGAAATTGAGGAATGCATCGAGCCTATTGTGTAACAGAGAAGTATCGTTTATACTTAAAAAGGAAAATCTTATAAGATTGTGGTGAGACTTGTAATGTTTTATGGTGTAGAATGTTGGCCCATAAAAGAGAAGTATAAAATTAAGTGTTGTGGAGAGGAAACTGCTTAAGTGGATGAGTGACTTAACACTTATAAAATGTGAAACAAATATATACATGAAACATATTGTGTTGCTTACAAAGGTAGAGAGAGTCGTCTTAGATGGTTTGATGAACTTAAACGTTAATCATTTGGCGATCACATTAGGAGAGTATATGTTTTGATTTGACTTTTGGTAAGAAAGGTAAAGGTAAACAAAAAAGACTCGGGCATGTTGTATAAAAAAATTATCATAATCTATTAGAATTAAATGAAAATATGACACTCAATATGACCAAATGGAGAAAAATGATTCATGTAGTCAATTCCACTTAGTGGGAGAAAGGCTACGTTGTTATTGTTATTGTTTAGATAAGCTATTCGTAACTTGACATCTATCCTTTGTTGGTCCACTAGATGTCGATGTAGTTTATTATAGAGCTCTACGATAGCTTTTTTTTTTTGAGTATTTGTTTATATAAAAATACTTACAAAATTTGTAAATAATACTTAAGAAATTTTTTTTAATACAAGTCATCTACGATTTACCCGTATTCTTTTGTACCCATGTCATAACTCACTCGTCATTTGCTACTCATAGGTGTTCATCTTGGTCTTTTGATTTAATTTTTTATAAAATTTGTTAAAAGACCGTTAATTTTGCTTTACATTGAGAGGTGCAAATTCTAATTTAAAAGCACAACTTTTAGTGAATTTAATCCCCATTTTAATAAAAATAATCATTTGTAATGTGATTTGAACCATCGTGCCCTTTAGAGGGTTTACATGCATGTCACACAATTTAATAATTTATATTTAATTATATATATCTAAGTTTTAAATTTTAATATTGATATATTTAAAATTTAATATTTATTTATATCATATTCAAACATTAGATATTATTATTAGTCTTTTTATCCTTATATATATATATATATTAGATATCAAATGTATTAAACTTTTCCTATATTTAAGAAAAAAGTTGAAATATTTAATTTTCCGGCTATAAAAATTATTCCCCAAAAAATACAAATTCACTTAGAGTTTCGTGTCACGCAACTGGGATTTGGTAGCCTGTTTTTGGTAATAGGAGCCTCACAGCTGATCCGTTCATCGCTTCATCTCCGCCCGCTTCCTTCCTCCAGCTCCGTCTCCTTGTGCAAAAACCCTAATACGAATCTACGGGGTTTCTTCACCAGTAAAAGAAGAAAACTTTCAGACACTGGCTATTCTGCTATCGCTTCAACTCGTCTCAGAGGATTTTTCCATTCGCTAGAATCTGAACCAAAGCCTTCGTTGTCGACATTACCCGTATTTCTTGAGCCCTAGAATTGATGAAATGGTTGTAGAGATTCAAAATCTGCGATGACGCACAATTGTCGTAGTAATTTTTGTTTGGGCGAGAGTCGGATTTCTTACTTTCTATTTGAACATCGGAGGCAGTACTTCTCAACCACATAGCTGGTGGTGAAGTTGGTAGAAGCTGGGATGCACCCGCCGGTTGCTTCCGGTGAACTGGACTACGGTGACAACGCTCAGGGGCAGGAGCAGGATCCCGAGGTTCGGAACGACGGTGATGATGGACTGGAGGGGCCACTCAGGTTTGGCCTTTATGCCATGATAAAATGGTTTATTTGTTCATACTTTTGTGTTCAAAATTCAACTTATTGAACTTTCCACTTTGAGAGAGATGCCTGTTATAAGAAACACGAGCGCATGTTATGAAAATGAGTTGTTTTATGGTTTTAGGAACCTTTTTTTGGATTTCCAAATAGATTTTAGTTGTTTCATTCTTATGCAGAAGTGATATCTATGTTCTTGTTAGCCTGTTTCCTGCTTGCTTGAGAAATTGTGCGGTTTGTGGTTAGTTTTTGTGTTTGGAGCTTAATTGGTTGATCTTAATTCCTTGACAGGGATTGAAGAGACTTTATTTTTCTCATTTAGGATTGCATAGTTTCATGCATTGTAGTTAATTACAGTACGAGACGCTTCTGAGCTATAAAATATCCGTTTCAGAGAGTGTGCAGTTTGCACATGAACACCATGAATGCACTATTTGGATTTAGAAGCTGCAATATGATATTATTGCTGTGATTATGGTTTGTCTGGGCTTGTTTTGTTGTATGCAAAGAAAAGGAAAAAGAACTAAGTGGCTGTTTGGCAATGGATTTAAGGGGGATTTAGCCACCCCACGATTTACTGAATTTGGATTTATAAGGTTCACTAAATCCACTTAAGTTAAATCCCAGAAGTTGCCAAAGAACCCCCAAGGTGTTGTTTGGTAGTGGATTTGATAAGATTTAAGTAGGATTTAACCTTGAATTCTGCCAATCGGTTACTTTGGTCAAATTAAATCCACCCAATTTTTAAATCTGATTCCAACTTTGTTTCAAAGTAAATATGGATTTACTAAATCTAGGAGTGACATCGATCTAGAGTCTAAACGGTGTGGGAGAATCAAGGAATGATTTAGATTTGTGTAGGATGAGAAACATTTGGGAAAAGAGGTACTAGCTAAACTTTGGCGGCACTACCGTTTGCTGGAAGTGGCTGGACTGCAATACAGAAGCAAGAAAAAATAGGTAGGCAGTGGGTATGCAGATAAGGATGGATATTCAGACTTCCCGGAGAGTTCACGAACTAGACTGAATAGGCAATTAGAAGAGTGTTTTGGTTGGTATGGAAGGCTAATGAAAGATTGGTCAGCATTATCCAATAAAAAAAATATAAATTGGCCATAAAAATTACTAGAAAAAGTAAAACATAAACAAACTTTGGATTGCAGCTTCCACCTAACCTAAATTTTCCCCTTCCTTTTTTAATCTAAATTTATAATAAATATTGAGTATCAAATAAAAAAATTTCAGTTTTGAAGAGACTTGGAGATTTGAAACTTCCACTCTTTCACTTTGGGCCGTAAGTTTAGATTATTAATTAGTGACTATTAAAATGTTTATTGCAAATTAATTGTTTTAATTAAATTTTAAATGATTAGTAAAATTAATTAATGAATATCAACATATTGATTAATGAGTATTTATTTTAGTGAAATTCTAAATAATGATTACTTAGTTTAATAAACAACTAGTTAGTGATTAATAAAATTAGAAATAATTACAAATTAAAATTAAATAGTTTTAAATAATTTAGTCATCATTAATTAATATTAAAGTTATATATTTGAACTAAAATATTTAAATCCTAAAATAGTTTTAAATAACCGGTTATTTCACCTTTTCACAGCCACTTGACTGCCAAACAAACACTGAACTTTCATGGCAAATGCACCCCTTCTATTCCACGCCTTTATATAATTTCATGTTAAAAATTATCATAACAAACGTTTTCAACAAAATTAAGAATGATTTTATGATAACATAAATGGTGAATTGATGCAAGTTCATTGTCTAGATATGAAAGCTAAGTATATTAAGTCATGTTGGAGAAATGAGTATTGAACCCTTAAGAACTCATCTTTAAATTTGTATATTCCTTTTTATGAAATGTATTCTTTATGTCCATAACTTCCTAGATAGTATCAACATAGCAAGTTTTTATGGACTTTTTACTTAGGGATATCTTGATTTAACTTTTTAAAATACATAAAAGTTTTTATGCACAATTATATCATCCTAAGTTTACTTGTTACAAAGATTGTTTAGTTGATTGTATTTTGGTGCATGTAATGTGGGAGAATTGCAAAATCTGACTAAAGTCCTTTTTATAAGCTGATAGGGTGCCATTGGCCTAGCTCACTGTACCTTTGTGATAATTGTTAACAATTATCAATATGGTTCAGTAAATACTCTCAAGTCAATTATTTGTCTATACTTTGACATGCATGCTAGTATGCTGCTTACTAATTTGTAATATACTCATGTGAGACAACCTTCGAGTTAATTGTATACATATGCGAAATAAGTTAGTGTGCGAGCTTCGAAGGATGTCTAAATTTGTGTCATAATTGACTGTAGGCTGCTTGTCATGTCCGTATTTCTGAAGAAAATTATATTGCTCCTTTTCTTCCTCTAAATCTGGTTCAGTTTGATAGTTGCAGTGTTCAAAATTGTATTTTTCAGCATAAATATTCTACTATTTGTCCAAATATGCAGATGTATCTAAATATTTCTATGCAAATTATCAGTTTTTTTTTGGGTCTTTTGGGATCTCAGATTTATAAAAAATGCCATTATATAGGAACAAGAAAATGCCATTTTTTCACCCACCCATTAGCTGCACCACAATCAAATGCAATTGTTGTGAAATTAAACGTGGGTTTAGTAAGTTCTAAAATTTGACTTTTTTTTTTTTTTTTTTTTTTTTTTGTGAACTAGAAGGTGAAGAAATTAGGTGGATGGGAGAAAAAAAAATCAAAGAATTAAAGAAGATTATTTATTTTGTTAAGGCCAATATTAAGTGTGAAGTAACAATAGCAGTGGATGGAGAGTTAAAAGAGGTCTTTTTCAGTGAATTTGGTTAGTAATATGGTAATTTCTATTAAGCTAATAGTTAATGAAGACATTATAACCGTAGGCAATCCTAGTGCTCCTTGAGTTGAATTTAGGAAGAAATTAATAGACGCATGTAACACATGAGGTAGAGAAGATAATTTTTGCTCATCACTCAAAACTTGTAGGTTTTAGTTAGATTGCTAAGAAGATTCATGTTGGGGATGAAATTTTTGTCATCATTAGCCTGATCGTAACTCTTTCGAGTCGTCTTTATGAGTGATGCATGAGGTGTTGATGATTTGCGAGGTTTTAAAAAATATTCGTAGAAATGAACCTTGAAAGGATAAAATTGCAAACAACTAATAAGGAGGAACTTATTTACAAAATAGTAATTTAAAATTCCTGGGAATTAATGGGGCTGCTAAGGAAGGATGAGGAAAAGATTTAAGAGGTAAAGATGAGGAAACCGTTAGTCTAATATTTTCGCCACTATTTTCTCCTCTTAATTAAGTGGTGACTACTTCTGGAGAAGATAATTTGTTAGTTAGTTTGCTACTTTCTGAGTTTATATCTTCTAGTTATCTTTAAATTTGAATAAAATTCTAAATGTTTTTTTTTTTTATTCTATTAACAGAGATCAAGTTTATAATCTAAAATTAAATTTTACCTGAATTTAATTTGAATTCTAATCTGTTAAAATTTCTCTACTCTTTTTTTCTCTCTTTCTTGCTTTGTTCATTGACTCCTATGCTTTCAATCATTGAATTTCCCATGCCAGCCGTTAGACTTTTCTCCTCCTAAAGGTGGAGATCATCCAATAACTCACCTAGTCACCAATCTCTCCGTCCAGCCACGGATTGTCATTCCAGTTTTAGTTCTTTTCTCTTTGTGACCCAAAACAATCAATTCATTGATTATTTGAAGCAAATAAGCTGGGGAAGTCCATCATCCTGTAAATTCTCCTAAGGAAATTCTAATATTTTTGTCTCAATACTTTATACACTCCAATTAAAATTCATGCTTTGGCATTAGAACGGTAATTCCACCCTAGGAAAAGTTATTCATGGATAAATTAAAGAGTGAGAAGGTTACTTTTGGTAATTCCAAGGAGCTTGAGATATGCGACTTTGAGTATTTATAAACAATCGATAGTCTTTTAAATATGAATGAATAGATTGCCAAGCATATGGCTAATTATATGGTCGCAAATAACACATGGCCACGAGGGCTGCCTTTCAACTCTTGATGCTAAGATAGAATAACGAGGATCTTGAGAGAAGTCGAGACAAACACAAAATGAAGAGAAGAAGATGATCTACCCTTCAAGATAGAGACAAAGTTAAAATTGTTTTACTTTGATGGAACAATCAAACCTGTACAACAACAACAACAACAACAAAGCCTTAAGCCCACTACGTGGGGTCGGCTACATGAATCCTTTTTCTCCATTGTGTCTTATTTAGTATCATATTTTCATTTAGTTCTAATAAATTAAGATCATTTTTAATACAATAACTTCCTACCAAAGTCTTCCTAGGTCTACCTCTGCCTTTCTTAACATAAGTCGATTCTAAAACATCTACGCTTCTAATCAGATCATCAAATGATCAACGCTTAATGTGACCAACCATCTAAAATAACTTTCTCTAATTTTGTCCGTCACTGGAGCTACACCAACCCTATCGCGGATGGAACAATCAAAACTGTGATAATAGAAAATTAATTTGTATTTCTAGAAACATATTTTATGGTTTATGATTTTTTTATATGATGAAAATTGCATATACTCGTTTGAAGTTCTTTTCAAGCACTTTGATGTAGTGAAACTCACAATCTAAAAACTATGATCTACCACCTTGGCATGTGAAATGATTCTAGTGGTTATAATAAAGCTACCTCTGTCAATGTATATCGGATTCAGATTGTGGAAAGAGTCTTGTCTATGAATCTTTAGGTTTATAAGGACACATTCCTCAACCTTATAAAAAGTAGATGATACACTCTTACATACCAGACTCAAAACCCTCCCCCAATCTACTTGGAAGGTTTCATACTTGCCGGAAAATTTAGGATTAGATTGTCATAATGAAATTAATGGATCATTTTAAAAAAAAATTGTGTTCATGATTTGACATTATGATGATATGTACCAAAACTAGATGGCATGTGGTTCCAGTAGTGTCTTTTTAAATCTCGTGTGAATATGGCAAGGTTATAAGTTGGTTCATAGAAAGAAGAAGCACTCAATTTGATAATCCTCACCCTTCTAGAGAGTTTTTTTTTCATGGTTCCTAACTTCTTCTGCGACCCTAGCGCATTCCTGGCGTCTTCTACCTCAAAGATGAAGGATATGTTTTGTGGCTTCAAAACAATGAAGCTTCCAACCACTTAAACTATGATGAGTTATTTGAAGGAAATCCATGAAGCTTATAATATTCTATCCAAGTTTGAGTTGTGGCATCAAGGGCTGGATAGTCATCTAACAACTTTCTAAAGTACAAACTTTGTCTCATCAATTTTTCAGGAGTGCTTTTACTTTTGCCAGTGAGTGGTGTGCTCAAATGCATCTGTAGGAGTTACAACAAGGTGCCCACATAATTCTCTCATTAACTCATGTATTATTGTTTGCGGGATGATAAAACTTATCATTTATAATAATGTCACATGATTTATGAAGAACTTTATATAATTGTGCTAAGCGAGGAAGATGGAGTCTTTCAGCTTCATCATTTGAAGATATGCACCTATCTAGGTTGAACATAAATGGGCCTCGAAGCTCATTGGTTGATGGGAGGAAATAATATTTCTTCATCAAAGTGCAAAGTAACTTTGGTTTTTTGACATAGTAAAGTCTAACTCCAAAAAGGGTACTAGATTTATCATTAGTACTTAAACATTCAACATGGTAGCTTCTTCATGGGATGAGAAGAAATGTATATTTTGGCTAAAGAATTGGCTAGCACCAAAACTCTAGTCGGTGGGTTGCTGGCACGGCCATGCCCAATCCTGCTGAGAGTAGAGTGAAGAGAGCAAATCGGTTTAGGAGGGAATTTTCATTGGGTCAATGTGAATAATATAGGTATTCACAAGACTCAAGAAGAGCTTAGAGCAAGTGCCCAAAAAATTTAGAGAGGATAAAACCAAGGAAGAAGTAGAAGGAGGAGATTAGGATAAGGAAGCTGGTCATTCTAACATAGATGATGAAGATATTACCTCCTGAATCGAGCTCATGAGAAAACACTTAAAAGAGGAGGAAACAACGAAGAAATTCTTTCACTTAGCCCATTAATTAAAGGATGATAAAAAGTAATACGTCAGGCTTTTTATGGTTTATTACTAATGAATGCCTGTTTGAGTGTGCCTGTAATAAATATGGTTGATTCGACTAAGCCAAAGCCACATTGGGATAAGTTGAATGAGACGACCAATGTCTAGATCATACAAGACTTGGAAAATTTCTTGTTAGGGCTGATGAGATTGACTCTACATTGAGCCACTAAGTTGAGCAATTATGAGAAGCAACAAGATCAGAGCAGGAAGCGAGAGCACACTAGTTGAAGGAGCAAACTTATGACGTATTGCTAGTTTTTTATTCTGAATTGTAGGAAATTAAGGTCTTAATGAAGAGAATTGAAGAGTGCTTTTAGGTTTATGCATTCCTCAAAAAGATGAGGCATAGAGAGAGGAACTGTTGAACAAGCTCTAAGTTTATGATGTGCAATCGATGACTGAGACAATTATCATGGTTGTTGTTAAGGGTGAAGTAGACAACCTAAAAAAAGATTTGGTTGGTATTTATCAGTTGAAAAGTTTACTTTTGAAGGGTGATGGTAGAAGAGGTGGTTATAGATGAATTGTCCAGAGAGATTTAAACTTCTTAGTATAGAAGATGATTTATGTTTTCCTTTTTATTTTTCTTATTTTTTTTAATTTTTTTTGCTAACTATTATTTTATTTTGATTTGATTGAAAGTTTAAATTTCAACAAATGATATAGTTTGTTTATGCAATGAAATGAAATGACTAGTTTCTTGGTTTACTTTCTTCTCTTTGAATCTCAATGAATAATTCTATTTTGAGCAATGGATGAATATCAAAGATTTATTTTATGAACTTCATCTTCGTCTTTATTAAGGATTGTAAGGAAATCATACGCTTTTATTTTCTCCATAAGTTTAGGGGCACTTTGGGATCTTTTTTTTTTGTTTTTTATTTTGAGTTTATATTATATTTTGTTTATGTTTTGTTTTGTAATGAAACATATTTGGCATGTTGAAAACAAATCAACTTATCTTTAAAAATACTCAAAATATTTTTTAGTTATTTCGAGTGTTTTTAAAAATAAGTTGATTAAATTTTTACAAGTAAAAAATAAAACATAGGAAAAACTCTTTAAACAAATATATTTTTAAAAATAAAATAAAAGTAAACAAAATAAAAATAAAATTAGTCTCAACTTGTCACTTGCTGTCTTTGCATTTACACTCCACACATCAATCATTTTGCTCGAAAATATCTTGTTATTGCTAAATTTTTATAAGTATGGTAAAATAGTTAAGTGATGATAATGCTTACTACGCTTGTGATAACAAGCATGGTCTAGCAATGCACATTATTGAGTGAAATTTTTAAGATTTGAATATGCCATATGGACTCTCTTTTAAATTGTTTGTGCAATGTTGTGGATCAAGTATAGGAATCTATTATGTTCTTCAATCAAATTGATAGCCCAGGCATTTCTAATAACATTATTAGTACTATGTAGAAAATTAAGTGTCACACTTTTTGGTTGATGGATGGTATCACTTAGGCGCCTGATCTTTTCTCTTCCTTGGATAACTATTTGAATTGAGTGAGATCATTGGAAGAAGTTCTCTCCATTAAGTTTATAGGATGTAATTTGTTTAGATGAATGCTCCAAGGAGATACATGGAATGATGATATGGCTTAGTACGGTGGAGGGACAACCATCTTCTCTCCCATCTTTGCCTGATATTGTTAGGGCATTCTTATCGCTTTTGACTGTTGTTTAATGAGAAACCATCTCTTATACTATATTGGAAACAAAATTCAAGAGAAGATTGATGATAATAATGGAATACTTCTTTGCATAAGCGGGCTTAAACTTGACCTTATAATAATAGACTGCTTAGGTGAAAACAAGGAAGAAAACAATACATTCTAACACAAGAGACATTTAAATATTAGAGCGGGTTATTTATGGATTCAATCATTGGCCTCTCTAGAATCACTTCAATCTTTTTAATGGAAGTCGAGTTTGAAACATGTACCATTTCCAAAAATATCCCTTTTCATACATATCTAGTTCAAACCTAAGTTTAAGTCATCCAAACAAACAAAACTTACTTAAATCTCAAATTTCTGAATCTTATTGTTTCAAAGATCGCATATAGAAAACAAGATACATTTAGATTGTTTATTTCATACTTAAGGTTAATTCAATCGACAAGATAGAAAAAAATATTCATGAACTGTGCCAAATGTCTAACCCAAACATCAATTTATTAGGAAAAATTAATTCAGATTTTGATGATAATTTTAGCATGCTTATAATTGCTCCATAGAAAATTTCATATCACCTAGCCATTGTATCTCTTATGATAAATTTTCTTCTATATTATATGCTTTTATCACAATTTTTTCTAGCTTGAAAATTCCAAATAATATTCAAAATGTTTTAACAATTCATGAATTGAGGAATGTTGTTCTTGAAGAAATTTAGACACTTTACAGAAATGGTACTTTGAATCGTTAAATTCTTTTCAGTGGTTAAAAAAGAAAACCCTGTTAGTTGCAAGTGAATTTTCAATGTGTATTACAATGAAGATGGAACTATGTAACAGTAGGAGGCATGACTTGCAACAAAAGATTTCAATCAAACTTATGGTATTCATTATCAATATACCTTGTTTTGGCTGCTATTCGTGAAAGTCGTCTTAGATGGTTTGGTCATATTAAACGTCGACCATTAGATGATCCGATTAGGAGAGTAGATGTTTTAAATTCGACTTGTGTTAAGAAAGGCAGAGGTAGACCTAGGAAGACTTGGGCTTATTGTATTAAAAATGATCTTAATTTACTAGAACTAAATGAAAATATGACACTAAATAGGACGCAATGGAGAAAAAGGATTCATGTAGCCGACCCCACGTAGTGGGATTAAGGCTTTGTTGTTGTTGTTGTTTGTTTTGGCTGCTAAAATGCACATTATGAGGGTAATTTTCTCTCTTGGTACACATTTAGATTGATTTCTCCATCGACTAGATGTAAAGAAATGTCATCATGAATGGGAATTTACAAGATGAGGTTTATTTGACAATCTCACCTAAATTTAAAAGCAAGAGCAAGTTTTTAGTCTTAAGATATCATTATATTTCATAAAAATAAATATTAAGAGATTAATTTGAGATATTCACAATGGTGATTTAAAGGCATGGTTACACTCAAGGATACGTTCACAATATATTATTTATCGATAAATCTTCCGAAGGTAAAATTTATTTCTTGATCATATATGTTGATGATATCATCTTGACAAAAGATTATGAAAAAGAAATGAGCAAGCTATAATGTGTCCTTATAAAATAATTTGTAATCAAGGAGTTTATTTATTAAAATATTTTTAAGATGTAATGTTGTTATATGTGAAATAGTTCTGTAGTATTACGCGATGAGTATTTTATGGAGAGTAGGGTAAATTTTATAGATATGCTACTACTTTAACAATGTTATATAAATTCAAGTGTGTTGTATCAAGGAAGTTGTTGAAAGCCAACTTGAATGTGATGAATAATCATTTTTAAGATGTATGCATGATTAAATTTTTAAAATTTGAGTAAGAAATGATTCTGTGATAGGTAATGTGATAGCTTCTATTAAAATTTAATTGTAAATTGATTTGTGTTGCTCAGGCATGAACAACGTAGTGCAAAAAATGCATGAATAAAGGGATACATAAAATGTGAAAGGCTTTGCTTGGAAAATAAGCTTTCCTATTGTGATTTGATTAGTAGCTTTAGAAAGGCTTAAGCCAAAGTTTATATCTGATGTTGGGGCCAATAAAAACAAATGGTGAAGCTGGATTCATAAAATTGGATTCAAATATATAGTATAGGGCTACTTGTGATCTTATTTCGATCCAATTTCGTTACATAAATTGATTCATCTCTTATATTGCTCTCCTTGGTTGCATTTTACAAAAGTTTCAACATTCCACTGATTTACACACTCTATCTCTTTCTTCATTTTGCTTTAGTATCAAATGCATTTGATTTGTAAATCAGGAATGCAACGTATCTTAAACAGAATAGTTTGACAATATGCAGCCAACATATCACAGTCTCCCGAAAATTTCATGTAAAGAGAAGTTTTTTTTATATCAAATATTTTTTATAGTGATATACTTTTGTCTTCTGTGTAAAAATATATATGTTGCAGTCTAATTTATCAGGCATGGTTACATTAAAACACATGCAGTGCCTTAACACCCTGTTAATTATTTGTGTGAAACTTCAGATGTCTTCGTTGTGGCATTAGTTCGAAGGCCACACCACACATGCGCCGTGGCCCTGAAGGACCGAGGACCTTATGCAATGCTTGTGGAATTGCCTGGACAAAGGTAGATATTATTGGCTTGGTTTTTCTAGCGTTGTTTAAATGGAAGAATTATTGCTTTTAATGTTCTGCATGTTTTCATAAATTTCGGACCATGTAAATAGCCTTAGATTCATTATTTTCAGATTGGTCGAAGTTTTACTTTATTTATGCAAACTTAGAATCTTATTAATGCTGATAATGTCAGTTTTCTCTACCAAGTCATAACAGTATTTATCTGAACTATTCTTAAAATTATAGCTATAACACATATAGTTTCGTAGGGACAAATTTTATATTGAAAGTTAGATTCTATTTTGAACCTTTTTCTTAAATATCGATGGAAAAGAGTCAATCTTGCCTTCTAGTTGGAGCTCAAGTTAGTGAAATTTGGCAAAAAATTAAAATCATCTCGTGTGAAGTTAATTTATTTATTCAGCTCTTTGTGTAATTCTAGCTGTACATATCAATAACTCATGAAAGCATATGCTATAGCTCATGATGTAGGTTAGCGTACTTTCTATGTGATTTGCATAACTAGCCTACAACAAAGCAAGATAGTGTGTGTTGTGTGCACTCTAGCTAGGAGTGTCAAAAATTGACCCGACACGTTAACTTGACCCGTACTTGACTCGAAAAATCTGGGTTTTGGTTGATTCACGAATTCAAAATTTTCCTAAAATTGGCAGCCTAACTTGAAATTGACTCGAAATCGACCCGCCAACCCGAAATTGCCTTGAGATTGACTCGAAATTGATCTAAATTTAACCTGATTTTGAGCCGAATAGTTATTATGTCTTATGTTAAACGGGTTATACGGGTCGGTTTGGGTCAACAGGTTAAAGATGGGTTGGGTTTTGGGTTTGATTTTTTTACTGGTTTAATATTCGGGTCAGGTTCGAGTCAAGCAATTTAGGATCCAGTCAATTTTGGTTCATACTCAAACCAAACCAGCGAACTCGATTTGATACCCCCTAACTCTAGAGAGCGCATGACGTGCAGCGTATTGATTTTCTATTTTCGCTTTGGTTTATTAGTTTATTTCGACTACTTGAATAAATAAGAAAATTTTATTAAGGCTAGGCATGCTATAATATATTTATTCTAGTGTCTAATTGAAGCAACATGACAAATTTATGAGTAAAAATATTTACCCTTCACTGTGTCATTTGTAAGGTTTTAGCTAGTGCTCCAATGTTGCATGATAATCTTAAGAAAATTTTGCTGCATGTTAGACATAGGATAATGATATTTTGCTGTTCAAGTTTTAGCTAATGTCTCATGCAAATGCATTTATTCTACTATCTAATTGAAGCAACCTAGTAAATTTGCTGGAGTATTGTATGATAACTTACTAGAGAGCTTGAAAAATTTCCAGTCAATTATCTAGTTATATTATTGGATGCAAGGCATGGTTGTCTTATTGATGCACTAGTTAGGAATGCCCCTGTCCTTATGTTGAACTTATTATGTTTTTTTCCCTTTTTCTCGCATTTATCAATGAGAGGGTTAGTACTTTCCTTGTAAGTGTTTTTTCTCTGTATCTTTTTTCGGGTTAGATAAACATTCATTTACCTCCCAATGCTTTTCCTTTGAGATTGAAATGACTTTCCTCTTTTTACATGTCCTTGCTTTTACTCTCTGGCTTGTGGATATGAATAACAAGGAAAGCATATTAAAAAACACAATTATAATTAGATGTGATTGATAAACTGCATAGAGTTTATATGTATAGAAATACTTACACACACACACACATAAACTCTATTCATTATTTAACTTCTTGTTGTCTGCTTGCTATATTAAACATGTGCTCTTGTATTCATGGACTAATGAATTAGATGAAGTTGAAGGATGAGTTTTTTAAGATGAGTTGTGGTCCTTGTGGATTAAAGATATTTGAGATAAGATTAGCAGGGGTCCAATTAATTTAGTAGATCAAGAATCGTTTGCTGGTCATGTCCATCTCAAGTTGATTGAAACTATTTTTTGCTCTTATTATTTCACCCCTTTATTTCCATGAATAATTGGGCTTTATATGTATCATACAATGCTATGAATTCTTAGGGCAACATTATGAAATTTGTATGATGCTTGTAAATTTGCATGGCCCTTTGTGTACATACTTAATATATTAAAGCAAGATTATGCTCTATTTTTATAACCTTGATATTGTCTTTTTTGCATTATGATATATATTTATATATATTTTTTTATTTGAATCATTTATGATTTTTTAATGTCTCATGCTATTTTAAATTAGTTTGCAATGTGTTATGATCTCTATTCGCCATTGACAGGTATACTTCTAGCTTCTCACTTAAAATTCTTCCACTTCTTGTTTTGTAACGATCTTTGCTTAAAAAATTCATCTAAATTTAAATCATAGATAGTTGATTAAAGATGCTTTAATTATCTTAGTTCAACATGGAGTTAAACTTAGGAAGATGTGTCTTTTTAGGCATCTTCTTTTATATAGTTTATAGAAAAAGTATGTCACTTGAACTTGCTAATGTCAACTTTATTTTGCATTTTGAGTGATACACCTCTCTCTATATATTTTTTTAACAAATAATGAATAGTTCGTTAAAAAGTATTTTTAGTGAGTGGAATTGGACCCCTCTAAAACTTTCAACTAATGAGTTGAGTTGATTGCAATATATAGGCCTTCTATCCACACTAAGCGTCATGGGTATAGATCGTCGTACCAACCTTGATTTTGTAGGGTTCCAAGTCAGCCATATGAACTGACTGCCATTGGTGTTGAGATCTTGATAGTGGAGAAAGGAGGAGAGAAAGTTCAAACTTGAAGAGCATCCCACCCTCATATATTAGTAAGGTGATTGTCTTGACACTGCAGTGGTATGAATACCCTGCCTTCTTGCTATAAGTTGGTTGTAGTATCTTAAGGATGAGGGCATCTCAATTGCTTGATAACAGTCTAAGGTGATCTTAGTGACGATGAAAAAGGTTTGGAGGGGTTTAGATTTGGTGTGTGAAGGTTTCTTGAGGAGGCTGAGAAATACAATGTTGCATGGACTTATTTATGGAGTTATGGGTTTTGTTGTGGACTTGGGTAATGCTCGGATTAGGTGCAGCTGAGAGATGGGGAGGGATTATTAGTGTTTAAAAGGCTAGTAGTGAATGTATGGGAGTGGTGGTGAGGTTGGACGTTGCCTTGGGTTGGTAGAGAGAGTCCAAAGTTGAGAGGAGTTAGATTAGGTAAACTCAAAGTAACTTAGAGCAATTTTCTTTTCACCTTGGGATGGCTTCAACAATCTCCCCAAAAAATGCAGAGTTGAAAAGTTTGTAGCTGTGAAGGTAGAGATGCATGTGAGGGCACATGTAAAAATGTATCTTTATTTTCTTCAAGTGAGTTATTCTATAATTTCTAATGCTTAATAAATCATTCAGAAATTAAAATATCATATGCAAAGAAAACATAGCATAAACTATTTTTCGAGGTAAAATCAAAAAAGGAATATTTTGTCTAAGTTTTCAATTTAGAATTTTGCCTGTTATGATTGCGGATAGCAAGGGAAATGATTTCAAGATAAAATATAATCAATGCCATTATATTTTCAAGATGAGTACTTTTGAAGAATAACTAACAAATTTATTAATAATTATCTCAACTTGTTATACATAAGTGAATAAAGAATATGAATATCATGTGAGTGTAGTATCATATCATAAATGATGTGTATATGTGGTAGATCAAGAGGCTTCAAAAACAAATCATCAATGTTAATGTACAACTCAATTTTCTTAATGGGGTTTAACAAATTTGGTAATGATGATCTAATTTTAAGCTCTTAATCAAGTTGTATGTCACTAAAACCAAGTAGCTTATCAATCAACTCAAAGTGGTGTGTTTGTGTTAAATATGGTAGACTAAGGATCTTATGTTCAAACTAGCATGTGTTTCTCTGGGGTTAGAGGTGTAAAATGAGGCTTTTCAATGAGCTCGCGAGGTGATGTGATAAATATTGTAGTTAAATGGTCTGAAAGCATAACATTTATATGACTCTTCACAAGTGTGAGGTGTAGCATTAGGGGTGAGCATTCGGTCAGCTCAGATGGATTGGTTTTAAAATTGGTTCAACCGATTATTTCCGAAATTAAGAATTTGAAAAAAATTTTTTGATAAATCCGAACCGAAATTTAATTCGGTTTAAACAGTTCGGTTATGAACAAACCGAATTTTAATTCTTCATTGGAATTTGGCTAAGAACAAGCATTACAAATTATATATTTTATCCACATAATATCAACTTAATTTCATGAATCTTCTATTTTTTTTAATCAAATATTACATATGATAAAAATTTTGATTTTTTTAGTTTATTCGACATGAAGTAAAATATAATTAAAATTTTAAATAAAATTTTGGTTTTTCGGTTTGTTTGGTTAAATGAAAATTAAAACCAAACCAAAATTCAAATATTAAAGCTTTAAAAACCAAAAATCGAAATATAATTTTGAAACCAAACCGGACCAACTAAACTTGATCGGTTCAGTTTGGTTTTTCAGTTTTGACCAAATAATGCAATCCATCTATGATCCCTTCAGAAGCTTAATCGACAAGAATGATGAATCGCTCTTTTTCAAAACAGGCACGATCTTTGAATAAGTTCTTAGGTAAAAAAGTAGCGCTCAAAAGAGAAGTAGAAAGGGTAAACAATGCCTCCCATTTCCTCTCCTAAGAATAATGAAAAACAAGCTAGGAGATTTAGAGATAGATCTGAAATGAGCTATAAATTGTCGTTTATAATAAACAGGGATGGAAAGGATAAGCAATCAATTTGCTCAAATATTTATTTCAAAAATTCATAACCATTATAGAAGATGAATTGATTACAAGTTCTCAGATATAAAAAAAAAAAAAAACTGTCATACCGCAAATGGCGTATAGTTAAGATTGAAAAAAAAGCAAATCATTATTTTTGACATCATCCGAAGTTAGCCCCCGAGCGAAGAAGCCATCGAAGAACCAACCTACCTCTAGACAAAAGGATATCTGGATTACTTAATTTGAGATGATGTCGAAAATAAGCAAACTTTGTCTTCATCACCTACAAATTCCATTGGGTATCGACGGAACTTTCCTCCAACGTCGCCTCCAAACAGGCAATCCGTTCGCGAAATTTCATATCAACCACCACCTCTATGACCTCTTTATCGGTGATATGTTTCCTAGCATTCAATAAGTCCCCCAACATGCTTAAGAGCTCCCTCAAGCTATTTTGATCCATAGGGGGACCGCTTCTACCTTGTGTAAGGTACCAGTTGCAAACCCATAGGCTTTTAGGAGCAGACATCACTTCGGGGATCGTAACGACATTCCCCTCAGAGATCCGATTAACAGCTGACATGACCTGCTCCAACAAGATCTCAGCTTTCAGAGCTCCCAGGTCTGAGCCCTCTACATTCCTCTTGTTTGTATTCTCTTCTAACAGCAAGGGATCGAACTCGAAGAGAAAAGAAGCTTCAAAGTCATGAAAAAATGTTGTATTACCTTCTAGAAGCGGACCAGCACCACCTTAGTTAGAGCTCCGCCTTCCTCAACACAATTTTTTGAAGGGACTTCTTCAATCTTAGGAGAATCTCCAAAAATTGCCGCCAGAATAGCTCGATGAGCAACAAAATGATCTACACCAATAAAACGAAGAAATTCATATGAAAAACTCATAGATTCTATAACCTAGAATTAAAAAGCATAATGTACTTACCATCAAAACCAAGTCGGGATAGACTATGGGATTGGATTCCCTTTTTCTTTTGAACAAATCAGAGGGCTAACCCTCCACCAGATCATTTAGATCAAGGGAATCCTTCCCAACGGACATATCTTAGAAGGAAGCGCCATTATTTCACTATCCGACGCGGCCTCATCCCCAGCTGGATCTGAAACTTTCATTGTCCCGACGAGGACACATTAAGTTTCTTCTTCCACGGAGCTCTGTTATTCAGAGGATTTACTCCTCTTACGCGATTCTTCCCCCACGGACTTACTGATCATCTGTCTTTTGCGAAAAATCCTATCTTTAAGGCGTTCCCTTGAGATCCTCATCTTATCAATAGTAGCCTTAACCATTGTAGGGTGCCGAAAATAAAGAAATTTTTGAACTCATAGCTAGAAGCAACCCTTCTTCAAAACGAAAGCTTACGACTTCTACACAACACTTTTATAAACCTAGAAGGGATTACACCCTCAAAGAGATTATATAACCACCACAATTAGTGTTATTTTTAATATCCCACTTTATTTTATTGGGCAGCATAACGGTGTGGCAATAGACATTCAAAACACATCTGCAAGCTCGCGACAAACATAATATGATGCTTATCATCTCACAGAAGGAGCTCCTAAACTACCCCTAAGTTTCATCAAGAATAGAGAAGTCTCTAATCCTACACTTTTTTTTTTTTAAGTCGTATCTCATTCTATCAAAAAATTATTCTAGACAAAAGTAACTCAGGTGACTGGCTTCCCTTATTCGTGGATACAAGTCAATTATGTCTCAAGAGTCAAAACAAAAAATTCAAAATGAATCTTAAGAGACTACTTCCTATAGGTGTAGCACAAAGTGCCCTAAGGAGAAGGCCAATCCTGACTTAATGATGAGTCCACACGATTTGACTCCTTGCAGATACAACCGAAACGCTCCTAAGATAAGGACAATCCATTTCCGAATCACATTGCATTATGGCCCCTTGGCCCTTTGATCAAGCTGTAGATTGTGATAAGTATAGAATGCTTTTGTAGTCATGCAAAATCGAAAATCTTTATTCTCTTGTTCTTCTCGTAGTCTCTGATCGAAGAGTCAAGAGATTAGAGAAATAAATATATACCCAAATATGACCATACTCACTTACGTAAAATTTCTATATGGATATGACATAAGATCAAGAGGGCTTATGATTCTCGAAGGCCCATATAAAAAAAACCAGACAATTCTCACAAATTGAGTCTACTTGCCGAAGTGGTCGAGTTGAGCTCATCTGTCGAAGTGATCGATCTAAGCCCACCTGTCGAAGTGATCGATCTAAGCCCACCTATTCCTGCCAAGGTTATCGAACCGAGCCCACGTGCCAAAGTGGTTGAATTAGCTCGAGAGAATCTGGCTACCGGAGAAGATCATCATTGCATACATGGACATGTATTCTTCATTATTTAAAGTGCTATCTGACACCCACATGTTCTTCTCATCATGACACCCACGTGTTCTTCTCATTAGGACACCCTGACCCACAGTACTGTAGGGATGTAATTTTTTAATTCTTTTATTTTTTCTTATGTATAGGAGGCATTGAAGAGGTATGCATGGAACCTGTGGGAGAGACTGATCAATCAGATGCAAACACTCTCACCCAAACCAAAAACTCTTCCTCCTAGCCATTTTTTTCGTGCCCCCTGGGATTCATGGAATTAAACAAGAACACGAGCTCTAGTAGCATATCTATCATCTTTTTGCACCTTTTCTTCTTAAAACAGAAACTTTTCCGGGTTGTATAAACTCATGGACAATTAGGGATGCTACATCCTAAAATGACTCAATAGTTGGGTACATGTCCTAGTGCTCCATTAGGTTTATGATTTTCAATTCAGCCTCCAAAAAATAAATAATATTAAGTTGATTTTAAATCTTTTTTAGTTTCTTCCATTGAAAATTCTCATCTATTATCTTATGCTCTTTGCAACTTTGTAATAAAATTGCTAAATTGTTTTCTGAATGATGGTTATTCTAGACTTTGAATAAACAGGGTAAAATGAGAAAAGTGATTGAATCCGATATTCGCAGAGAAGATGGAACTGTATTCATGGCCCCACAAATTGATACGGAATTCGAAAGTGAAGACAAAGCATATGAATTTTATAACAAATATGCAGGATTTGTTGGTTTCAGCGTCAGAAAAAGTTCATCGGATAAATCATCTGAAAACATCACCAGATCTCGAACTTTTGTTTGCTCAAGGGAAGGCTTTCGCAAAGATAAGAAAGGCGCCAAGGAAGTGAAGCGGCCTCGGCCGGAGACGAGGATTGGCTGTCTCGCTCGCATGACTATAAAAATCACACCAACTGGCAACTACCGTGTTACCGAATTCATAGCAGAACATAACCACCAGCCTGCTCCACCATCAAGCACGCACCTGTTAAGATCTCAAAGGATAACAATGGAAGTTCAAGCTGCTGAAGCAGAGTTGTCAGATGATTCAGGTGCTACGCCAAGATCCGCGAATGAGTCTACTGGAAGACAAGTCGGCGGTTTTCGTAATATTAACTTTCTTCCTGCAGATTACAAAAATTATCTGAGTTCTAAGCGTATGAAAACCATGCAGATGGGCGACGCCGGTTCTGTGTTGAAATATTTGCAAACCATGCAACTTGATACTCAGTCTTTCTTTTATGCCATACAGGTTGATGAGGATGATAAAATAACAAATTTTTTCTGGGCCGATGAAAGATCTGTATTGGATTTTAACTGTTTTGGCGATGTTATATGCTTCGACACAACATACAAAATAAATGGTTATGGAAGACCATTCGCCCCATTCCTCGGAGTCAATCATCATAAACAAACTGTCATATTTGGCGCAGCTTTACTCTATGATGAATCAGCTGAATCTTATAAATGGCTATTTGAAACTTTCAAAATTGCAATGCATGGAAAGCAGCCGAAGACGATAATTACTGACCAATCGATCACATTAAGCACCGCAATAGCTGACGTATGGCCTGGAACAAGTCATCGGCTTTGCGAGTGGCATGTCTACCAGAACGCCGCCAAGCACTTGAATCATGTTCTACAAGGTTCGAAGACTTTCGCGAAGGATTTTAGCCGATGCATCTATGATTTCGAAGAAGAAGATGACTTTTTGTTATCATGGAGAACCATATTGGAGAAATACGATCTCCGAAACAACGAGTGGCTGTGCAAGTTGTTCGAGGACAGAGAGAAATGGGCTTCAGCATACAATCGCCATATCTTTTGTGCCGACATCAAAAGCACTCTGAGGAATGAAAGTTTGAGCAGCTTGCTCAAAAAATACTTGAGCCCGCAGCTCGATCTTCTGTCATTTTTCAAGCACTATGAGAGAGTCGTCGACGAGCATCGCTATGCGGAGCTACAAGCCGACTTCCATGCAAGTCAAAGTTTTCCTCGAATTCCTCCTTCGAAGATGTTGAGGCAGGCTGCAAATCTCTATACTCCAGCAGTATTCGAAATATTCCGAAGAGAGTTCGAGATGTTCATGGATTGTATGTTGTTCAGCTGCGGTGAAGTTGATACGATTTCCGATTATAAAGTTGCCGTCGCTGAGAAACCGAAAGAACATTTTGTGAGGTTTGATTCGAGTGATTGTTCTGTTGCATGTAATTGTAGAAAATTTGAGTTCATGGGAATTCAATGTTGTCATGCATTGAAAGTGCTCGATTTTAGAAATATTAAGCAGTTGCCGCTGAAATATTTTTTGAAGAGATGGACGAAGGATGCAAAGGTGGGGAAGACGAAGAATGGTGAGTTGGTGACAAATGAATGTGAGCCAAAATCTCCTACTTTGAATTCAATGCAGGCTCCGATGTCATCATATGGTCAGCACCAGGGGTTTCATGGCATTAGTCATTTCAATCATGTAAGGCTTTATAATGATCTATATTTTATGTTTGTTTTTTGGGAAGATTTAATTCATGCCACTCATTTTCTATGTATTTACATGCCCAACACCTAAATTTTAATTTTTTCTTACATTCCACCTTACCTGTGCATGAAAAAGGTGAAATTCATGTTTTGAAAGTAAAATTGGTGGTATTTTTTTATCTGATATGAAAGATTTGGGTGGTATAAATGCAAAAAGAAAAAAAAAAAAAGGTGTTAAGATATGTAAATACATAAAAATTGGATGGTATGTATGTAAATTCCCCGTGTTTTTATACTTACTGAGATGATGTTCTTAGGATTCTCCCGTCTCTGACCTGCATCATCCATTTCATGCAAGCGCTCATTAGTGTGACAGGTAAATATCACTCTATACAACCTATACAAGTGCAGTTTTTTGTTTTTTGTTTTTCAATGTTATCTGATTTTTAACACAGTTAAATATTTAGGCTGTGACTGCAATGCATTACATATTTTTGGTCTTAGTAAAGTCTTGTGAATAATGGAATTGAAAATACTTTTACAAATAAGAGGCAAGATTAGGGCAGTAAATCAGTCGAGTAAGGCTCGAGTCACCCTCATCTTGAGTTGAGCTTGATTAAGCCTAAGCTCAAGCTTAATTCTATAAGTTCAAGCAGGGTCATGAACTGGCTTTTTTTTAATATAAAAGAGAAAATAATATTAATCCAAGCTGCTATTATAATAAAATGACAAATAGAATGAACAATTATGAGATGAATAATAAGGAATCACTTGATATAAAATACTAAATATCATTTTTTAGAATAGTTCTAATAAATTATAGATAGCTTTCTGTTTTTATATATTTTTAGTGTACTTCATACTAATTTATTTTTAAAGGAGACGGCTGACGACCTAATAAGTTGAGCCGGGCCTTTTCCCATTTTTGATCAAATGAGGCTACAGGGTTGATATCAAAACCCTAAATACACCATATAACTGCTCATTTGTTATTGACTGCAGGATTTCTCTGTTCGGCAAACCTACATTATGAAGGAATATCAAGGCATTAAGAGCTTTGGATGCATTTCAGTGGCACAAATAGCTGCTGCTTCTTCCAAATACTCCTAAAAAATGATTGTTTCCTCTGCAACTGTAGTAGAGTAGTGTTAAAAGTTAGTGAAAGAATGGGTGCGTCAAATAAGAAGAAAAAGCAGCGCCAAGTAGGGTCTCATATTTATATTTGCACAATATATACATCTAGAGTTGTACATATATTAGCAAATGTGTAATTGAAAACATTTTTGTCTTGCACTTATGTTATCATTGTTAGCATGAGAATGGTAATGGATTGTTTTATTAATTCCATTTTTGCTTTTAGGAGCCTTATATAAAAGGTGGACTTTATTTTTCTTTGACATAGTTTGGGCAAATTGCATTTTAATGCACGCCTCAATTATCTATATATTATTCTACAAATCACACAACTGCAAGTAAATTAGAGCCAGAAATAACAAGCAAATAAGATCTTCCCATCAGCTCTCAAGAGAAAGAATAATCAACCTAATCGTTCAGACTATCATACATCACATTACATGGCCAATATTACATTACCAAGTGCCACACAAACCATGCAAAGTTCCAGCAGAAATGTCAAAAAAAGAAACAATTATACATGCCCTAATTTCCTACGATGATATGCACGAGCACCTTCGTCTCTGAAGAAAAAATTGGCACATATCTTACAGCTAAATTTACTTGAATTCCAAGCTAACATTGAGGGCAGGAAAAGCTTTAATTTGACCAGACATGTATCAATCCTTGTTTGTTTCCAGTGTAGATCTCATTCCTATCCTCATCATAGAACAATGCTGTAACATCTTCCAGGGCTTCACGAACGCTACACCTAATGGAAGATCTACTCGCATCTCCTCCTTTCCGCGGACTCATCTGTATTAATGGGTCATTTGCTGATATTTTGGCGATGCACTTTCCAGTAAGAATATTGCTCATGTTGATTGATCCAACCGCAGAAGCTGGAGAGAGCTAAATCCTTAGTTATAGGTGTAAATTAGAATGATTTACATATATAATACTCAATTCTAATGCATTTACAAGTCTAACACCTAAACTTCAATTTTACATACATGCCAACTTACATATAATGTAAAAAAGCAAAGTTAGGTGTTAGATATGTTGATACATAATAATTGGGTGGTTGTATGTAAATTCCCCAAATTAGAGAAAAAAAAATGAGAACATAACTTTACCTTCATCTTCACAGCCTTCTGATTTGCAGTACGAGATTATCAAATCCTGGTCACTGGTAATATAGATGTTGTTTGTGTTACAGTCAGGGTGCCACAACAAGTGATCATCAAAGGAGGTGACTAATTCTCCGCGGAAATTCCAAACTGCAACCGTCCTGTTTCTAAATGTCAAGAAAAGATGATTCTCATAGAGGAAGATGAAAGCCGAAGGAGTCACGAATTGTGTCTTTCCAACTTCAGTTAATTCTGAATTCCTAACCTGATCGAAATTAGAATAGAGTGAAATAATGTGGCTGGAGACCACAAATCAAAAATTAGAAGGGTGAGGATTCAAATCTCCTACATCTAGAATCTGAAGATTTTCATTCTCTTGCTTTACTAGAAGCTTTTCATTGAACTGCTCGATGAAGTCGACTTTTTTGTTTCGGTGTAACAAGTGATTGAAAGACTTCAAAACTGTGCCATCTTCAATTGAAAGAATCTTTAATGGAACAAAACCAGGACTTCTACGACATATCAATAACATGATCCCCGGACTGTGCGAAATAATCAAATGATTAGAAATTTCAAGTTAAAAACTATGAAAAAGTATGCGAGTCTACAAAAGAATTTTTTTGAAGCGTCACACCTGATCTTAATCTCCTGTACATTTTTATCAGATATGGAGTACAAAAAGGAGTAGTTCTTTAGGTCGAAAACCTTGTATATTCTGAAAATGAATGCATAAGGCATTAAATCAAATAGCTTGAATTATCATTTTTTCATTGGATCAACATTATATTTATAGCTTACCCATCCTGAGCTGAATAGGTAAGAACTTTGCCATTGACGTCGTCAAATTCAACAAATCCTGGCCATTTTAGAGATTCAGTCTCAAAAAGCGCGAATCCAGCATCAAGTTGATTCCGCCTTATATATCTGTCAGAATTCAACCATGAAATAAGATATTTGGTCAAGGCTTAACCAAAATATTCATAAACTCTAAACATCACGGCAAATAAAAGAAGCATCGGTGGGCACTGATCAACATACGATAACACTACGTCCTGGTTCTGCAACTTCCTCCAAGGTGTACAACATTAACTTTTGGAGCAGTGAAGCCCAAACAGGAGTTAAAATAAAATAATTAGAGAAAAAATAAGTCCGTATGCATGCATATTAAAAGAAACAATAATGCATCACACGGAAAGTCAAAACATCATCAAGATATGGGTATAGCAACTTTGCATATTGAGAAGAAGAAAAAAATCAAGCCACTTACTCTATTGGAGTGGTCCTACATTTCAAAGAACTGAAGTGGTCGGAAGCATAAACTGATACTGTGATCAGTGATTCATTGTTCTTGTTATAGAAAAGACTTCTAATTACTTCATCAGGGCTTATATTCAAGAAGCATATGCGTTTGTTAGTTGCTGCAAGCCAACCAAAAAAAAATTAAAAAAATACGGCAATCAGAACTGAAGCAACTAAATCAAAAGGCCGAAAAAGAACCTTAACTTACTGCGACTAAAGGCTGCACAGAGACCAGACTGAGCAAGAGCAAATATAACGTCCTTTGCAGCAACGATCTCTATGATCTTAGATCTCTTTTTGAGAAATTGTAATTTTAAAAACCAATGAACATTGTGATCGTAGGTATCAAATTCCTCCTGCATCACCAAGAAGATTCATAAATTTTAGCTTGAAGCCAACACAGAGTTTGGAATTTGGTTAGGTACTTAGGCCGACAGGAACTAGCAAGATTTTTGCTGAAAAAAGACATGCACAAGGTCAGAATTACTTGAATATACTACATCTCACTAATCAACTAATGAGAGGCAAATGATCTACATATTCAACATCCGAAAATAGGTTTCCATGCTATAGAGTATAAAAGATGAGACAAATATAATGGGTTTAAGGACTGTTTAATGCAAAATAATAAGTAAATCATCAGAAGGAACGATGACAAAATGAATATTACTGGCAAGAAAACTTGATATCGAACTGTAGCTCAAGCCAATTCACTACCATATCAATTTTAGCCACACTCCAAAACAGTCATCTCATTACAGAACAACGAAGAACATCTTCTCTTTGACAAATTTTAGGTACACTCCAGAACTATCATCTCATAAGAGTAGTATGAGATAATGACGATGAACAACCTCTCACAATGATTCGAATGTGCCTCTGCATCAAAGTATGGCGTATCAAAAATACCAAAATAATTGGTAAGAAAAAGCATTCAGACAAAATGAAAATAGTACAATTAGCTAAAATACCTTGCACTAGCCTAGAGAAACTTCAGAAAAAAGATTTACCAAATTTATCAACCCAAATTGATTTTAGTGTGATTGCAAGAAAAATAGTTTAACTTTGAGCATTATAAAACAAGGTGTAGCATGAGATTAAGAGCCTTCATAATTATTGCATTTGTATATGGGATCAAGTACAAGGTTCCTATAACCCCACTATAGAGTATAAGATATGTACCTACAAATAAATATGTTTTTAACAATTTAGAAGATTTTAATTAAATTTTTAAAAATAAATCCCTCATTCAATGCTTTGATAAAAAAATAGAACAAAACCTAATGATTGATTTTCTATGTAAGAAATGCAAATAGCACATGATAGGGATGAATGAAAAAATGGGGTGTAATTGAAATTGAAAAAAAAATGATTTGATTAAAAATAGAGCAAACTTAGAGATTGATTTAGATTTAACAATTGCCAAATGGCAGTTAACAAAAATGAATGGAATAATAAGGTTTGTGAAGCTAGCTCAAAGTTGCTAGGATAAGGCCATTGATTGGGATGAGTTGTGCCGAAGAAGTTGGGATAAGGCTCACAATGATGAAAGCCTGTACTTAACCCAAGGATAAAGCGTCCCACACTTGTGCTTGTATGTTATTTGTTGGGTGACAGGACGTCACTATTACCTACCATAATGGCGATCAACAGCTATGAACTTTCAGAAATAAATAATCAAGTTAAGGTATAGAACATTTGGAGATCATGTTAGGTAATGTGGAGACTCAGTCCACCGCAATTTAATTAATTATTGTTAATTAGCTTCCTAATTAAGAATCTCACCTACCGCTCACCTTCTTTCTCACCTACCGCTCACCTACCACATTTCACCTACCGCTCACATACCTCCCACCTACCGCTCTCCTAGTTTCTATAAATAGTCTCTTATGGCTTGTCATTATGACAAACCAAGCAAAATCAAGCAAAGTCAGGCCAAGTCAAGTCCTCTAAGAGAGAAAGAGAGGAAAGAAGAGAGAGGGGAAGGAAGTGAAGAAAATAGAGATTTTCTTGTATGCGTCAAGAAGCTCGACGGTGTAATTCCTTGAAGAAATAAAATCATCTGCAGCTCTGTAGACGTAGGCAAATTTGTCGAACCACGTAAATCTGTCGCTCGGGTGCTTTTTTGCGTGCAATTTTTTTTCGTTCCATTTTTCACTTTATTGTTGTCGTTTTTCACAACAACTGCTATCAGAGCTTTGGTTCGGATCTAAGAAAGAACGATAAGCGGAGACGAAGTGATGACATCGGAGATCGAGACGTTCAATGACACATTTTGTCTATGGGAAGAAGATTCATCTTTTGTTACTGGGAAAGCGACCGAACAAGATAAACGAGACGGAATGAAATCTATTGGATCGACATGTTCTGAGGGTTATTCGATTAACGCTGTCGAGATCGGTTGCCCACAACGTCATCAAGGGGATGACTAATACAGATCTCATGACGGCTTTATCAAGCATATATGAAAAGCCATCGACGAATAAAAAGTACATTTGATGAAAAAATTATTCAACTTGAAGATGGCGAAATGTCTATGTTGCTCAACATCTGAATGATTTCAATATTATCACAAATCAATTGTCGTCTGTTGAAATTAATTTTGATGATGAGATACGTGCGCTGATATTGTTGGTTTCATTGTCAAATAGCTGCGAAGCCGAAGCCATGAGGATGGCCGAAGCCATGAGGATGGCAGTTAGTAGTTTTGCAGGTAAATCTAAGCTGAAATATGATGATATTCGTGATTTGATTTTGGCTGAGGACGTGTGCAAGAAGTTGAAAAGATGCGCAGGAAAGATTTTAGCGAGACCTCGGGTTCAAATTCGACACTGATTGTTGATTTCATAAAGAAATCACAAAAAAAAACTCAAACAGAGAAAAATCAAAATCAAAGTCTGGTTAGCAGACAACTGCTGAAAATGTGGCAAGGCTAGCCACATAAATAGGAACTGCAGGAACCCTATGAAGAAAGAGAAAGATGACACTAATGTTGTAACTGAAGAAATACAGGATACGTTATTGCTGACAGTTCACAGTTGTGTTGATGACTGGATACTGGATTCAAGTAGGGCTGTCAAAACGGTTCGTTGTTCGCGAACAGCTCGTGTTCGGCTCGTTAAGAAGCTCGTGTTCGGCTCGTTCGCTAAGTTAGCGAGCCGAACACAAACAACACAAACAAATAATGACCACAAGGCTACAAAGATTTATAATCAATTTAAAGTATTAATGAAGAAAATAGAATAAAAATTATTAAATTAGATTCAAATGATGTTTTAAATCTTACCCCAATCCTTAACATCTTATGGCTATGTGATTAGGGTTGTCAAAATGACTTTTTATTCGTGAACGGCTCATGTTCGGCTCGCTAAGCAAACGAGTCGAACACGAACACACTTTTTGAGCTCGAAATATAAACGAGTCGAACACAAGCTGAGCCTGAGCTCGCTCGTTTTCAGCTCGTTTACACCCCTAGATTCAAGGGTTTCCTTCCATACATCTTTTCGCCAGGAGTTAATGCGAAATTATGTTGCAGGTAATTTTAGGAAGATATATCTGACTGATGGAAAAGCTCTGGACTTGGTGTGGATAAGAGATGTTGATATTGAACTCTCTAACAAGAACAAATGGACTTTGCAAAAGGTCAGACGCGTTCCTGAGTTAAAGAGAAATCTCATCTTTGTTGGGCAGCTCAATGAAGGTTGTCATTCGATAGTGTTCTAAAATAGCACCTGGAAGATTGCCAAAAGAGCATTAGTATTAACTCGGGGTAAAAAAATTGACACATTGTATATGACTACAAGTTTACTCAGATGTAGACACATGAGTCAGAAGTGCATTATGGGGAAGCAGAAGATCAATTTCCTGAAAAGTGACAGAGCGCCAAAAACAGAAAAATTGAATATTGTACAGAGAAATAGTGGAGAACCACAGAGCTATGAAAAAATCTTGCAAGATGAGAATTCGAGCAAGTGGGAGTTAAACAAGGATGAGACGGATTCCGTGCCAGGGAATCAAACTTGAGAGCTGATAGAACTTCTACCAGGGAAAAAGCATTGCAAAACAAGTGGGTGTACCGGATGAACACTGTACTTGGTCGCAGTAAGAGGTACAATGTTGGACTTGTTGAAAAGGGCTTTCAGCAGACGCAGGATATTGTTCATGCAGTGAGAGTTGTAAGCAGATACAGAAGTAACCCAACAAAGAGCTTGGTGGTACAAAGCTACGTTGACGGTGATGTCAACAGAGGGTGTTACTCGTGAGATTCTGAAGTTATGCTCGACTTCAGCTGTTCTTCTGACATGAAGACGGAGACTTTGAGTTGCAGGGGTGGAGAATATCATGTTTAAGGAAAAGGTCGGTACAGCTAGTAGATAATGCACCTAGTAGGTGATGCAGTCAGTGTTCGAATCTTCAAGTGAGAGAATTGTTAGGTAATGTGGAGACTCGGTCCACCGCAATTTAATTAACTGTTGTTAATTAACTTCCTAATTAAAAATCTCACATACCGCTCACCTACTTTCCCACATACCGCTCACTTACCACAACTCACCTACCGCTCACCTATCTCCCACATACCGCTCTCCTGGTTTCTATAAATAGTCTCTTATGACTTGTCATAAACAAGTCAAGCAAAGTCAAGCTAAGCCAAGTCCTTTAAGAGAGGAAGAGAGAGAGAGAGGAAGGGAGGAAAGAAAATAGAGATTTTCTTGTATATGTCAAGGCGCTCAATGGTGTAATTTCTCGAATAAATAAATTCCTCTGCAGGTCCATGAAAGTAGGCAAATTTGTCAAACCACGTAAATCTGAGTGTCGCTCTTGTGTTTTTCTGCGTTCACTTTATTGTCGTCGTTTTTCACAACAGATCAATTGCTTAAGCACTGTCCATATTTCTGGAACAAATAAATAGGCAAAAGAAAAAGGGTTATTTTAGAAGTTAAGCAGAAGAGTGCAGCATGATAATCAAAGTTAGTATATGAAAATTATGATTTCCTTGACAAACATTTAATATCTCAGGATATACTACTTTATTAACAATTATAAGCAATATCAGCATTTCTACAGGAAATAGTTGAGAGAGAGAGAGCGGAGCTTCGGGAAGTGGGTGGTGTAGCAAGAGGAGTAAACAATTAATAATCAAGGTTAGCATATCAATGCTATGATTTCCAGAAATCCATTCTAATCTCTCAGGGTATAATAAATTTTCCAATTACCATAATTATGCATGCCCAATAACAAGAAGCCTAGCGTGCTCATAAAGTATCAGCTTTCAACAACAAGGGAAGCTTGGGATTTAAACAAGAGAATCAGCAAATGATATTCAAAATTATTAAATGGAATCATGCAATTTCCCCGGAAAATCCATTCTAACACCCCAATGAATGCATTACTTTTTAGCAATTATCATCATTATTCATCCCCGTGAAGCAAAAAGTAACCTAGCATACTCCAAGATAATTAAATACAACAAGAAAGGTGTAACTTGGGGGATAAACAAGAGGAAGTACACACCTCCTTCCTATGAAGTGCATTTTTGCTTACTTCCCATTCAGATTCAGCATTCCAGGGTAAATGAATCAAATGAAAGATAAACTTAAGTGAGGTGGAAATATATTTTTTTTCATTGAAAAAAAAAGAAAGAAGAAACTTATCATTCAACAAAGCTAGCTAGACGTGAAATGCATCCTAAGGGTTCTGCAGCTATAAGAATCATTATAATGGAGAGAGCTTGTCTAGACGCAATTTTCTCATCAAGTTTGTCTAGGTGACAGTTTCAATACAATAATGTACTGAATTTTAAATTCATTTGTCAACAAAAACCAATAAACACACACAGACTAGCATGTGCCCACATTAAAGCATCAATAATCTTACAGCATGCAAGGATCAAGATAAAGGTCACACTTCTGTAGCATGTTTAAAATTGCATAATTGGGTATTGATGCATTTTACATTCATGAGGTGAGGCATAAGCCTCAAGGTGTCTGAAGTCGTAAGCCTCAAATTTAAAAAATATCGTAACTTGTAAATTAATAAATATTGTATAAACTATATTAGAATTATTAGAGCCTAGTTATTAGGCTAATTATTGTTGTAGTTATTATTAGCTTTTATTTACCTCCTTTATTTTCCGGTTTCATTTTTATGTATTTCCTAGTTGGTCAAATTCTGAATTTATGTCTTTCCTTTTATTTGAGTCTTATAATACGTGTTTATAACCCTTTTCTTATCAATAAAATTTTTTTATTTTATTTTCAAATTTTCGCATCGTATCAGAGACTAGGATCTAACCCTAGTTGTCGCCGCGGCATAAACCTTATAGCAAGCACTACCAAAGTGCATCTAGCCGACAGTCTTCCCTGCAGATTTTTGGCAGGTTCCTTTCAGATTTCCTGCAGTTTTTTGTTGTCGTGTTGATTTCGTAGTAATTGTTTGATGTCTCGAACTCCCAATCTCATCTTCGGCTCAAGTCAGAATCATGGCAGACTCCTTCACCACCGAGCCTCCTACCGACGAGGTATTTGAGTCCACTTGAGGAACGACAATGACCTCAATCCCTCCCCAGATCAGATGACTGAAAAACCATATAAACTTCTTAATCACCACCAATAAACTAAATGGTTTGAATTTTCTCCAATGGTCCCAAGCTATGCCATTATTCGTCAAAGGGGGAAATTTGGCTATCTCAAAGACATGCTTCATGAACCTCTTAAAACTGATCCAACATATAGAACATGGAAAGCGAAGAATTCTAGAGTCATGACGTGGTTGATTAACTCCATGGAGACTGCAATTAACCGTTCATATATGTTTCTTCCTTCTGCAAGTGCTCTATGGATTGCAGTTCGGGATACCTGGTCGGATGTAGGGAACTCCAACCAACTTATAATGTTTCTAAGAACATCCACGAGGTGAAATAAGGATCAAGGATCGTGACCAAGTACTACAATAATTTGATGGTCTTAGGGAAGAAATGTGATCTCTACTATGATTATATGTGGGACTCTCTGACATATCATTCTCTTTCAGAAAATTATAGAAAATAATCGCGTGTACCAATTTATGGGGGCCTAACAAGGGTCATGATGAAGTTCGGAGCCGTATTTATAGTCGGGATCCCCTACCTTCCGCTCGCGATGCATTCACGAAGAGAGTCTGAGACTTGTCATGCTCGACACTTCCACTTCAGTCGAATCATCTTCATTAGTCACTAATAGTACTTGAAACTCATCCAAGCCATCTCGGGCCATTGACTCCACTTGTGATCGCAGTCACAAAGCCAACCATACTCATGACAAGTGTTGGAAACTCCACTCTAAATCGACAAACAAACCTTTAGTCAAATCCTTTACTTCCAAGGGTCTCACAAAGATATATGAATCTGTTAAAACACAATCAACTCCCAGTCGAAACACTCTGAAATCACCACTCGCTTAAAAGTCAGATGAAGCAATTCATCAAGCTACTTAGATCCAATCAAACTCTCTTCTGACTCGTCTACCTCCCACGTTCGTCAAGGTACCATTCTAATGGCGCTCACCTCTCGTCTCTTCTAGTCCATGGATCATTAATTCAGGTGTCACGTACCACATGACTGGATGTTCTCAAGCTTTCTTGACATATTATTCATGCTTTGATTGCTCTTATAATTTCATTGCTCGTAAATGGATGG
Organism: Phalaenopsis equestris; assembly: GCF_001263595.1. Taxonomy (NCBI): domain Eukaryota; kingdom Viridiplantae; phylum Streptophyta; class Magnoliopsida; order Asparagales; family Orchidaceae; genus Phalaenopsis; species Phalaenopsis equestris. The sequence goes on from NW_018164540.1 coordinate 309,925, forward strand.
TCGTATTAATAGTCTAACTCTAAAATCTGTATTTTAGGTACCTCTGTTGAAAGGTAACATTTTTATCTATTAACAAGTTGATGCATGACATTAATTGTGTTGTTTATTTTTCCCCCGATATTTGTGTCTTTCAAGATGGTCATTCCAGAAGCATGATTGGAATAGTCAGGCTCTACTTCTTCTAAGAGAGACATGGAGAATGAGGACATGTCTTTCAGTAGTTGCAATTTTTCTAGATCCACTGAATGTCATATTATGGTGTTGCATTGTCATTTGAGTCATTTTAGTTTTCAATATTTAAAACAATTGTATCCCTCGATGTTTAGTAATAAAAATCTCGCTAACTTTAAAAGTGAGATTTTTCAATCAGCTAAACATCATCATGTTCGATATCCACCCCTCCAACACCCTTCGCTCCTTTTTTACTTATTCAAAGTGACTTATGGGAACCCTCTCATACTCTCAGATATACTAATAAACGGTGATTCCTTACCTTGATTGATGATCACACTCGAATGACTTAAGTCTTTATCTTAAGAGATAATCTGAAGTTGTAGTTACCTTAAAAAACTCACTTCATCTTGATACAATTCAAAATGTCAATTCAAGTCTCTTGAATTGGCAATGGGCGTGAATTTTTTAAATCTATATTAGGTGAATTTTTGGTAAGAGCATCTCCAACATAGCTCATGTACGAATGTTCTTCAACAAAATGGGATAGTCAAAAGAAAAAATCAACACTTTCTAAAAATTGCTCGTTCTATTATGTTTCAATTTAATCTCCCGAAAAAGTTTTGGAATGTTGTGCTTACTATCAGTTATCTCATCAGTAAAGTCTCTACAGAAATCCACAGCTTCAGAACTCCATTAGCCATCTTGATGTCATGTTTCCCTACTCCCTACCAATCGGTTCTGTTCTTCACCATCCTTGATCCCAAAATTTTTAGGTGCACAGCCTTTGTTCAGAACACTGCACCTACTCGTAGTAAACTTGATCCTAGATGAATAAAAATGTCTTCATTGGCTATCAGTATCTTGATCCTTTCACAAATAAACTTTATTTATGTTTCGATGTCTTCTTCTTTGAAAGTGTCCCCTACTTTCCTGTCACCGACTCATGTGAGGAGTTAGATTTCTTGAGCACTGTTCTTTATCCTACTTCTGTGGATATTCAACTACTATATCCAAAGAGCACTCTGCCCCTTCGGATCTGCCACCTGCCAAACAACCAGAATCTCCTCACACCCACCGGGTATATACTTGGTGTACTCGTCCCGATGTTCCTACAATGGAGCCCGCTACCTCTTTACAGGACCTAGAATCCACTCAGGTGACATCCCCAGCACTAATCATACTCTGGAAGAGAAGGTGAGTTCTATTGAGGTATGTGATCATACAATCTTTCTTTATTTTATGACAAAATATATTGTTTTCCACATTGTACCGCCGACCTACAAAGCGTTTATTACTACCCTGACGGATCGTCACCTCCCATCCACTATTGAGGCAGCATTAACAGGCCCCTCCTAGAGAGTTGCAGTTATGGGTGAGATGAATGCCCTTCAACGAAATCATATGTGGGACGTTGTGAATTTTGCTACAGGTTAGAAAGCAGTGGTGTGCCGTTGGATTTTTAGTACCAAGTTCAACTTCGATGAATCCTTTGAACGCTACAATGCACGGTTGGTCGCCAAAGGCTACTCACAAAAGGAGTTTATTATGAAAAGACATTTGCTTCGGTTGTTAAATTAGACACCATTCGAGTCATGTTATCCCTTATTGTGAATTTAGATTGACCATTGCTCCAGCTTGATGTCAAGAATGCTTTCCTAAATGGGGATCTAGTAGAGGTGTACATGTGCCCCCCTCCAGGATTTGTTTCCACTTCTTCCAGGGGACAAGTGTGTCGACTGCAAAAAGTCCTCTACAGACTGAAGGAATCCTCAAGGGTCTGGTTCGGCAAATTCACGAAGGGTGATAGTGGGCCATGGATTTTTTCAGGCCCAATTAAATCACACTATTTTCTTTTGACATTCTTCTGGTGGCCAAATTGTTATCATTATCGTCTATGTCGACGATATTGTACTCACATGTGAAGATCTACCAGTATTGGAGTCTCTGAAAGGCATTCTAGTTACTTTATTTGAAATAAAGGACTTTGAGTCGCTCTAGTACTTTTAGGCATGAAAATTATTCGATCATCTCGGGGCATTTGACTCTCAAATGGGGATCTCACAGAAGTGTACAAGTGTCTCCCTCTAGGTTTTGACTCCACTTCTTTCAGGGGACAAGTGTGCCGACGCAAAAGTCCCTCTACGGACTAAAGCAATCCCCAATAGCCTGGTTAGGCAAAATTCACAAAGTTATAGTGAGTCATGGATTTTCTCAAGCTCAATCAAATCATATTATCTTCTTTCGACATTCCTCCAGTGGTCAAATTGTTATTCTTATTATCCATATTAACGATATTGTACTCACATGTGATGATCTACCAATATTGGAGTCTCTGAAAGACATTCTTGCTAATTCATTTGAAATGAAGGACTTGGGGTCACTCTAGTACTTAGGCATGAAAGTTGTTCGGTCATCGCAGAGAATTTGCCCGTCTCAGCGCAAGTATGTACTTGATCTATTGACCAAAAATAACCTTATGTTTGCAAACCAGCGGCGGTCCCAATAGATCAAAATGAGAAGTTAGTTTATGTTTTCCCCATGAGGTTCATGTGAAAAAGACTCACTACCAACGCCTTGTGGGGAAACTTATTTACGTCGCCTATATTCGCCCCAACATTTGTCATGCAGTAGGTATTGTGAGTCAATTCAGACATGATCCCTATGAGCATCATTTTCGAGCTGTCGTCAACATTCACTCCTTAAAAGGCACACCAGACTCTTGTTTGTGTTTCTCACGTCATACCTCTTGTTCCATTGTTATTGATACAGATTGAGTCGGGTCCGTTCATGATCGGCGATCTACCTCAGAATATTGCACATTCATGTGGGAAAATCTTGTCACGTGAAAAAACAAAAAATTGACAGTTGTGACTTGGAGCAGTATTGAAGCTGAATTTTCTTTCATGTCCTTAGGAATCTGTGAAACACTATGGTTATACATAATGCTCTGTGAATTACGTATGTCGGTCTCTGCTCCTCCCAGTGTTATGTGACAATAAAGTCGTCATTAACATTGTCCATAATCCGATCCAGCATAATCACACCAATTCTATAGACATTGATAGACACTTCATTAAGGAGAAGCTTGATTCACGGGAGATTTATATTCCATTTGTCTAATCCAATAGTCAATTAGCAGATATCTTTACCGAGAATCTTTCCCGACCATTGTTTAACGACTTTAAATCCAAGTTAAACATGATGGACATCTATGCTTCAACTTCGAGGGAGTATTAGAATTTTTAACCTAATTATTAGGCTATTACTGTTGCAGTTATTATTATCTTTTATTTTTTATTTCTATATTTATGTATTTCCTAGTTGGTCTATCTTTAAATTTATGTTTTTCCTTTTATTTGGGTCTTGTAATATGTATTTATAACTCTTTTCCTATCAATGAAATATCATACTCTATTCTTAAATTTCTAGAAATTATAAAGTGTGAGGTAAGAAATAATATAGTAATATTCTAAATTATTAACTAATTAAAAAATAATATAACATTCCAACTAAATAAAACGTAATAAATTGCTTAAAAATGAAAAGTATCACATTAATTATCCTAAAATTAAATTATGAAATAACATGGGTTATACAAAAATTAAATTATGAAAGTAAACTAAGATATTAAAATAAAATATTAAAACATCAAAACATAATAATCAAAATAAAGTCAACATTAATCTTTTCTTCTCACGTATACTATCCCAATTAAACAAGAATATAGCAAGTCATCAACATTTCAGTTTTTAATTTTTAAAATCTTTATTACTCTCATCACTAAGTTGATTTCGATTAGAAACATCAAGATAATGCATTATTCATCCCACCCATTATCGTGTTTATATTCTCTCATTCTTTATTATCTTTAGTTTTAATTATTTTTGATTTTTTAAATAATAATTATCAATAAATATATTAATTAAAATAATAACTATTTTGATAATCAGAATTTCAACTAAATAACTTTTCATATATATATTTTCTTTTATTTCTTGGTATTTAGTATGTGAGGTGAAAACGTTAATAGAAGAGGTATATTGATACTACTTTTAGCTTTATTTTTATGAATAACCTAAAAAATTTGAGACAATTTTTTGGGCAATGTGTGGCTTATGGGGCGCCTCAACCTGAGTAATGCCTATTCCTTACCTTGGGACAATAAGGCGCCAGTCTCATTGTGATTTTTTTTTAATAAAAAGCATTGTGCAATTTTAAACAAGTTCTGCAAACGAATTTTCTTTATTAGGCTTAATGACTAGACATTTAAATACAAAATATATGGAATTTCAACCCATAGTCCAAATCTTTTTGTAGAAAAACAGACCTAGATGCTCAGGTTAAGCATTGTTGACCTCATTTTTAGTGAGGTCTAGTC
>NW_018164540.1:314790-327005 GCF_001263595.1 Phalaenopsis equestris
CGTAACTCCCCCCCTTTTTTAAACGCCGACAAGCATATGTACATCAAACAACATTATATTGCCTATTTACAATAGACATTAGGAAAATCTAAATAAAAATAGATGACCAATTTCAACAATTTCCTCACTAGAAAATAATCATTCAAAAAAACAAAGCAGTGCACTGTTAACAATTTCATAGGCCTAGCTACATTAGAGTACATAAAAAGATTTTAATACATACCCCACTAAATAATATAAAAGAAAACATCTGTTTAAGTAACCATTCATCATCACCCTTCGTTGAAGTATTTGAAGTCAACTTCAACAATCTATATTATGTATTGTCACATGTCGGGTATCGATTGAGGTGTTAAATTTTTTTATACAAAACTTTTTGGTGCAACTTCTATCTAGTTACTGTTGAGGTAACCAATTTGTTTTTCTAATCCTTCAACACCATTGCTTAAAATTGTGCAATATGAGGTGTGCTTTGAGGCCCACCTCAATGTAATTATGAAGAAAACGCTTTTAGACAGACACCTTGAGTAGCTCAAATGAAGCATATGTCTCACATTGGTTGAGGTGTGCCCCAAAGCCCACCTCGTCTCAATTTCGCTTAGGTGGGCGCCTCTCGCATTTAGGTTTTTTTTCCTTCAATATTAGGCGGTTTGAATACGAATTAAAATTGCACTCTCATGTGCAAGAAAACTCTCCTCTCCCTAACTCAAGCTTCCCAGCATCGTCGCTTGTTGCTTTCGCTAACTGCACCCGCCACCATCGTCGTTACTGCTTCCGCCACCAACATCACCATCACTAGATTGACGCCAGCATCGCAATAATTGCTTGTTGATTCCACTACAGTAAACACCCGCTTGTTTTGTTAAAGTTTCCTATTCCTCGTGTTGTAGCCATTGTCATTTGTTGCTCTTACTGTCATTAGAACAGTCAGCAACTTCTGTTGCTGCCATCGTCGTCAGCTGCTTCCTCTTTTGATTATTTATTATGTCCTTATTAGGATCTATAAATGGTATTATGTTGAATGGACAATAATAATGAGAGAAGTTTACTATATTAAACTCATCTTATATCTCACTTTGATATTTTATATTACCTTCATTTTATGTTTTATGTTAGTTTGACGACTTTATCAATTGATATTAACATTATATTTGTATTTTTGCAAGTTATTATATGATATTTTGCAGCTTTTATAATTTGTCATTTCATATAAATGAAATTTGTCGATTTTTTACAATGCTAGAATGCAAATGTTCTTATGTGTGTGTGTGTGTTACGATGTCAATGTATCATTTTACTCTTTTATTTTGACATGCATAATTTTCAAACGGTAAGTCTTATGCCTCAGACTGCCTCGGTGCTTACACCTCGCATCAAGAACGGAAAACACCTCAATACACAATTGTACTATTTTAAATATTGTTCAACACTAGTTTCATCTAGTTGCCTTATCGTTGAATTTTCTACCCTCTATTATACATACACAAACCAATTAAGTCTATTTTCAAATATCTTAAATTGAATAGAGGTTGCCCTAATAATCCCTTTTATTTAAAAATATATTTATTGATTTTCACTGCAATTCCACCATAGCATTCTCATTTATGTCAAACTCAACTTGGCATTCAATGTCTTATTTGTCATCAAACACTTTAATCTATAAAACATGGTTGGTCAAATCAAAATTTCATAAAAAAAACTATCCAGGTTTCCATTATATTAACTTTTCACAAATGAATGCAAAAGAACTTCTCCATTAAAACACTCAATCGTATTCCTAAAAGCCATATCTCAACTAAATCACATAACATAATCAAGATTTAATTACGATGGCTCGTTATTATCAATTCCATACAAAATAAATCGTACATGATATATCCGATCTTTGTTCTACTAATCCTAAATTCCTTGTCCATTAAAAATTTAAAAGCAAATCAAACTTTGTTTAGCATCAAAGAAAGGACAATGATGAAGCATATTACTATGATAAATTCAAAAATTTCTTATTATCAAAATTAGTCGCCATCACAAATATCCTAAAAACAATACCAAGTCTTTATTGGATTTATTTTGAAGGTTAGTAAATACAAGGAAAAGCATCAAGTGCCTAGAACCACCATAGGGGTAATAAAATGGAATACAAATTAGCTCAAACATAAATTATAAAGTTATAGAATATATAACTAAATGAAGGAAAGTTGGGGAAAAAAAACAAACTATAAAAAGGAATGATATTCTCACACTAGCATAAATGATGCTCCTCTCACTAATAGTCCAAAAAAAGTAATAAGATGAAGCAAGCATATTTCAAAGGTAGAGTCACGTACATCTTGGTGTCAAAAGCAGTCATTAATATCGCATATACCTCATTTAGCACTAGACTCTTTAAAGGCACATCAGCACCAAGCTCAAGACCATATGGTACATAAATTATTTAAGGAACCAACAGATGAACATTGAGGTGAAAATATGGCTAGAAATAAAATCAGGGATGCAATTATCCATACGGAAGAACAAATTTAAAGTGATAAAGATGACAACGAGAATAAAGTTGAAATGAAATGGAATGATTTTCTAAAACAAACATAAACCATGTTTTAAAAACCAGTTTTGAAAATAATTTTCATAATTCATACAACAAAATATTATAGTTCCTAAATTTGAACAGTCATTTCTTTCTATTTAACTATCTAGGCGTAGAACACTATTGCACATTCGACAAGCATAGCCAAAACTTGACTCTTATAAATAAAAATATTCAGATGAACACTTTTATTTAAAAAAAAGAGGTGTCAGAAATCTAATCTTCTTACCTCAGGCTAGATTTGAATACTAAGCGGTGATTGCCACAGTTTAGCAAACCAAAGCATTCTAAGAAGTTAAGTCAAGCAGAATATAACGCTTCAAGAAATTTTCTGCAAGCAGTCCAAGTCATGCCTTCTAATACAAACAGAAAGCATTCAAGGCATCCCAACTTCTTCGGTCTTATTCTGCGTCAAGCATCACCTTTATTAATAAAAAATCGATAAGAAAATCCATACCAACAAAGTTTATGAAAACTGTTATACTAAATCCATACCAATCTATATTATTTACTATCACATATCTAGCACTGATTGAGGTGTTAAATTTATTTTATACAAAACCTTTCTGAACAACTTCTATCTAGCTACCTCTGAATAAGGATGTAAATGAGATAAATTTTAGCAAATTTAGGCTTGGCTTGTGTTCGGCTCATTCAAAGTTAATTCAGATCGAAATTGGTTCATGTTTGAAATTACTCATGAGTAGAGTTGTTTGTGTTCGGCTTGGTTTAGATATTCATGTTCGTGTTCGGCTCATGTTTGGCAAAAAAATTGTCTCATTTAAATCAAGTAGAAAAAGAGATGTAGGGCGTTGGATTCGAATCTACTCCATTCATATGCAACAAAAGCGCATAACCACATGATAATCCCCTCTCTCTCTCTCTCTCTCTCTCTCTCTCTCTCTCTCTCTCTCTCTCACTCTCTATATATATATATATATATATATATTATAAAAATAATATATATAATTTTCTTATTTCAAGCTAAAACACGCGAAAACGATCAAAAAAAGGATTGTTTGTGTTTGGATCGTTTAAAATTCAAGCTTAAAAAATGTGTTTGCATTAAGCTCGCTTACTTGACGAACGATTCGAATACGAGCTACCTAAAGAGCCGAAAACGAGTTGTTCGTGAGCAACGAGCTTTTTGACATCCTTGCCTTTGAGGTAACCAATTTGCTTTTCTAATTCTTCAACACTAATTTCATCTAATATCCTTTTCTACCCTCTTTTATACATACACAAACCAATGTCTATTTCACATTATCTTATATTGAATACAGTCGCCCCAATAATCTCTTTTGTTTAATACTATCTATATTGATTTTCACAACACATCCATCTTAGCATTCTCATTTATGCTCAACTTGGCATTCAATGTCTTATTTGTCATCAAACAATTGAATCTATATAACATGGTTGGGCAACTCATAATTTCATAAAAAATGCTTTTTAGGTTTCCATTATATTACTTGTTCACAAATGAATGTTAAAGAACTTCTCCATTTAAACATTCAATCTTAACCCTAAAAGCTATATCTCAACTAAATGATATAACATTAGCAAGATCTAATTATATTGGCTCATTACTAGCAGTTCCAAGCAAATTAAATTGCATCCTATATATTCGATCTTCGTTCTCCTGATCCTAAATTCCTTGTCCTTCAAAAATTTAAAAAACATATCAATATTTGTTTAGTATCAAATAAAGGACAATGATGAAGCATATTACTATGATAAACCACCAAAATTAGTTTCCATCACAAATATCATAATAACAATAACTACCAAGTTTTTATTGGTATAGGTTTCAAGGTTGATAAATACAAGGACAATTATCGAGCGCCTAGAATCACCATAGTAGTAATAAAATGGAAAACTAATAAGCTCAAAATAAATTATAAAATTATAGAATATATAACTAAATGAAGGAAAAACAAGAGAAAAACAAACTTGTGATAAAAAAAGACTGATATTCTCACACCAGCATAAATGATGCTCCTCTCACTAACAGTCCAAAAAAAAGTAAAAAGATGACGCAAGCATATTTCTATAGTAGATTCACATACATCTTGATGTTAAAAGTAATCATTAATATCGCATATACCCGATTAAGCACTAGATTCTTTAATGATAAATCAGCACCATCCTCAAGAGTATATGGTGCATAAATTATTTAAGAAACTGGCAGGTGAACAACAACAACAACAACAACAACAAAGCCTTAATCCCACTACGTGGGGTCGGCTACATGAATCCTTTTTCTCCATTGCGTCCTATTTAGTGTCATATTTTCATTTAGTTCTAGTAAATTAAGATCATTTTTAATACAATAAGCCCAAGTCTTCCTAGGTCTACCTCTGCCTTTCTTAACACAAGTCGAATTTAAAACATCTACTCTCCTAATCGGATCATCTAATGGTCGACGTTTAATATGACCAAACCATCTAAGACGTAACAATAAACGATTAAAAAATTTTGAAAAGTTAATTAATTAATAGAAAAAAAAAGAGGAGCTTCGTTGGTAACAACACAGGTGTCGTTCGTTATGCTTCTCTTTTAAAGGCCAACATTCAGCGCCATAGAGCATTGCAGGTCTCACCACCATCTTATAAAATTTTCCTTTCAGTCTTAGCGGTACTTTTCTATCACACAAAAGGCCCGAAGCATTCCTCCACTTCAACCAACCAACTTGAATTCTACTATTAACATCCCCATCTATATCACCATCGCTTTGGACAACGGACCCAAGATATCTAAATCGTTCACACCTTTTAATAATTTGATCACCCAAAGTCACACTTCTGTCACTAGAGCTATTACTACTAAAATTACATTCCATGTATTCAGTTTTAGTTCTACTTAAACGAAGGCCTTTAGACTCCAATGTAGACCTCCATAATTCAAGTTTTTCCTGGGCTTTTTCTCTCGTTTTATCCACGAGAAGAATATCATCAGCAAAAAGTATACACCAAGGTACATCCTCTTGTAGATGTTCAGTAAGACCATCCATAACTAAAGCAAAAAGATATGGGCTTAAAGTCGATCCCTGATGTAAACCAACAGAAATAGGAAAATATTTTGTCAATCCTCCTTCAGTTTGAACACAAGAAACTGACAGGTGAACAAAGAGGTAAAAAAAGGGCTAATAATAAATTCATGGATGCAATTACCCATAAAGGGATAAAGATGGCAAAGAGGATAAAGTTGAAGTAAAATGGAATGATTTTCTAAAAAATACATAAACCATGTTTTAAAAACCAGTTTTGAAAATAATTTAATAATTCATACCATGTGATATTCTAATTACTAAATTTGAACAGTCTTTTTTCTCTTTTCAAAGACAAATATCTAGGCGTAGAACACTATTTCACATTCAATAAGCATATAGCCAAAACATGACTTATAAAACTAAAAATATTCAAAGGAACACATTTTATTTAAAAAAGAAAGTTTCAGAAATCTAATCTTCTTTCCTCGGGCTGAGTTAGAGTACTGTTCGGTGATTGACACAGCTTTCGGAAGCCAAAGCATTCTAAGAAGTAAAGTCAGACAGAATATAAATGCTTCAAAAGAAATTTTCTGCAATCATTCCAAGTCATGCTTCTAATACAAACAGAAAGAATTCAAGATATCCCAACTTCTTCAGTCTTATTCTGCCTCAAGCAACACCTTTATTAATAAAAAAAATTGATAAGAAAATCCATAACAATCAAGTTTATGAAAAGTGTCATGCCAAATAAAACAACAATGCAGTCCCTCAAAAAATAAAAAAGGGAAATTTACATACATACCACACAATTCTTATGTATTTACATATCTAACATTTAAAAGTTCGACATTTACATTTATATCACTTTGATGTTATAAATTTATGCATGAAAAAATGTATTTCACTTTTATAAAGTTAGTAAGGGTGGTATTTTGTATGTGATATTAAAGATATGAGTGTTATGCATGTCAAGTGAAAATTTTTAGTGTTATATAAGTAAATTTTGATGTGATATAAATATGCAGGCCCGCGTGCCTAAAAAAAATTAGCGCATTATGAATCCTGCAGTTAAGCACTGGAAATCAAAATATGCAAATAGAGAAAGCCGCCAAAACAATAATTCATAACAGCATGGATTAAATTAGTTATAAGGGAATTTAACAAATCTAGAAGGAACGCGTTTCTGCGCTCATCCATAGGCTTCGATAAAAGTCATAAATTGAGAAGTTTATTCTCCAGTGTACAAGCATATGATGGCAACTAGTCATTGTAGAAAGTAGAATCAATTAGTTTCATATGCAATATGTATCCTTAAAGGAACTAGAAGCATCAAATTAAAACCATTTCAAACTGTGAGGATTATATAGTACCAGAGTGGCCAAATCAAATAAAAAGCCCCTAAAACCATAATCACACCCGCAAGCCATCCCACCTCTAACGCAAGGCAGAAACCCTAATACTACGTCCAACCGTGCTACTAAACTGCAACGCAAGAACAAACAAGCTACGACAAGCAGGATTTTTGACCAAAACCGCGGTAATATGATGCCAATCCAGAATGAGCTGAGGGGATCCAAAATCAACAAAAAAGGTTAGGGCAAATTCCGAAGCCCCAGTAACTAAACCCTGCCGCGGCTTGAAATGAAATATGATTTCGCAAAAGCCTTGCAGAGCAGGACGAACCTGAAGCTGTATGTTCCGGAATTTCTCGGGTGCATTCGACGAGGTGCCCCGAGCGATTCTAGGAAACCCTCCGATCTCGCGCCGCTGGAGCTTGGTGACTGAATTCACGCACTCTCCTTTCCGCGGCTTTTTCGAGGATCCTGTGGAGGATTCCGACTCCTTCCCCCGCTTCTTAGCCGTTACTCGAACCCGAGGACGGGGAACATTTCTCTTGTGATTCTCCATCCCGGCTCCGGCTCCGACTCCACCGCCGCCGCTCGTCCGAAGGATGGGCGGGGAGCGATAGAGAGTATATCGGTAAGCGGGACAACTGCCGGCAGCTAGGGTTAGGGTTTAGACAAGGTCTCCCATGGCCACACCTGGAAGAAACAAGTAAGAAGAGGCTCTCAGATGATCAGATCCCGTCTCTCTCCGCTTTGCAAACAAGTTCAAATTAAAATGACCTTTATGAACATATTTTTATATAGAAAGTACGGAGGGCGGATGAGATTGATTCATGAAATTCAAACGGATTTGAAAATCAATATGTCAGCATATATCCATATTCAATTTTACTCAATCTTTATTCAGAGTGAAAAAAAAAAATTTTATTATTAATTAAAATAGGCGATTTTATTTCTAAAATTAAAAATCTAAGTCACATAATATATGATTTATTTGTTTACCATTTAATAAAGAATAAAGTGTCAAAAGTAATCAACAACTATTTACACGAGTCTTTTTAGTCTTAGAGTTTATAAAAGTGTCAAAGCAGTACGAACTATTTTAAAACTGAGCTCTAATAGCTCTTAATGTCGACTGTTTCAGACCCAATTTAAAGAATATATAAATTATTATTGTAAGCTCTAAAACTAATACGGTCTAATGTAAATAGTCAGAAATTATTTTAATATTTAACTCATTTAATAAATAAATTAATTAATAAAATTAAAATAGGATATATATTATTTTTTCTTATGATATGACAAATGAAAATTAACATCAATTTTTATATATTAACATATCTCAAACATAAACTTTCATATGTACATACATATTATTTTGATTTTTTAAACTTATGCATGAAAATATATATTACTTAAGCATGAAAAATGATAGCCAAGCTATTTTTTATGTGATATTATAAATTTGAGTGTATAGAGATGAAAGTTTAGATGTGAGAAATACAAATACATAAGAATTGTGTGCCATGCAAGTGAATGCCCCTTAATATTGAATGATAATTTTTCTTAGCCCATCCTAGTGTGGAATATGTCACATTTTTTTTGTTTCCATCAAATTGATTTAGTGTTAGAAATATTAGGGGCATTTATATTTTATCATCCAAATCCTTCATACCATATCAAAAATATTATCATTTTTACTTAAAAAAAAAAGTAAAATACACATTTTAGGGCATAGGTAAACTAGTATGTATATAAAAAATTAAAGTATAGGTGTTGGATATATAAAGTGATAAGTATATAAATCTTCCTAATTATTAGTATTACTGATATAATAATATAATGCAATGCTACAAATATCTCAAATATAGTAGTATGTTTAATATAATATCTTCTTAGATAATAAAATTGTATTTTAAATACTATCAATCTATTTATACCATACCTAAAGCCTGTAATAAATCATCATAGAGTAGTAAATGTGGATGAAATAAAACATTAGCTCTATTAACCAAGTTGCATTGCATGTATCCCAAAAGAATTAAGGGGAATTTACATGCAGAGCAACTAAAACAATTAATGGTACAAATCTCACACCTAAATTTTCATATTTACATACTCTGCACCGTGTTAATAGTGTTAAACAAAGTCGTCGGAGCTCTGGCCTCTTCCGGTCGACGGGATTGCGGGTATGAAACTCCCATCTTTCTCCTCCTTCCGCTAATCAACAAAAATGCCATCTCCAAATCCTACATGTTCTTAAATTAATGGTGCGCATAATCAAAATACATGGGTTAAACATTACAAAAAAGAAGGTTTACAGTTTTCTACAAATTTGTCTTTAAATAACAACCTATAAATTTGTATTCATTACAACTCAAGCTCTCTATTTTTTTCATAAAAATAAAGAATAAAGGAGAATAGTAGAAACGGAGATAAAGATAAATTTGCATTCGAAAAAGGTTTTGTAGAATATCGATCGGTTGATAATGAGTGTCGGTATATTGATTTTGCAGCTTTTCTAATTGAATGTGATCACATATGAAGTGATTGTTAATTTCAGTATGTTTCGTGCGAGCATGAAACGCTGGGCTATTTGTGATAGCCATGCTCGTAAGATAATCACAATGTAGCTTTGTTGACATCAGTCGAGGAATGTCAAAATTTTGTATGACTTCAGATGTCGTAGTTGCAAGGGCACGATATTCCATCTTTGTCGATGACTGAATAATAATATGTACCTTCTTGATCATCCATGAGATTAGTGTGATTCCCTAGTGCAAGCAAAAATCAGTGTTGAAACTGTGGTTGGTAGAATCAACAGCCCAATCAAAGTTTGAGAAGGTTTGTAATTTGAGAGTTGTTGATGAAATAAGAAGGGGGTCAGGGGTACCCTATAGACATCGAAATTAACTTTTTTAAGTGATTGATGGTGGTAAGTTGAAGGATTAGGCATATGTTTGCAAAGGTGATTGACATCGAACGGGATGTCAGTTTGGCTATTGTGAGATATTGCAGGGATGTGGTTAGTTGCATGTAGACAGTTGACTCTTCCAGTTGTTGTATGACCGATGGCCGTTCATTTAGCTTTGCATAGGCAGCAGTGTAGACAGAGTCTTACATCCCCAAATGTCTACAGTATGTAAAGAGTTGATGAAAATACCTCCATTGAAAAGAGGAATGAGACGGTGTGAATGATTTCAATTCCCAAAAATTTGGATATCAAGCCCTTAACCTGAAATCTAAAATGAATCTCTTTTTTTTTTAGCTCTGCAATGATAGATTCACATTCCCCTGTGATTAGAATATCATCAACATAGAGGAGAAAAAATATGCAATGAGTAGATTGTATGGAGATGAGAAAAGATGCGTCGGCTTTACTGAATTCAAACCATAGGTCTATGAAGAATGATGAGATGGTGGCAATTAACAATTGCCTAGGAGAATTCTTAAGACCATGGATAACCTTTTTGACTAAGAAAGCATGATTAGGAAGTTGGAAATCAGTGAAACCAATAGGTTGTTACAAATAAACTATTCCGCAAAAAGAATCATGTAGAAACACATTGGATATGTCAAACTGAAAGATTGGTCATTGATTCTGAAATGCTATAGTAAATAAGATTTGAAAAGTAGGCATTTTTGCAAATGGGCTAAAGGTATCATGGCAATTGACTCCCAAATCGTGTTTATATCCTTGTGCAACCAGTGACGCCTTGTATCTGGCCATTAATTCGTCTGAGTTAAATTTGGTGCAATAAGTCTACCAACAACCTAAGATTGGTTGGTTTACTTGTAGTGGTACCAATTCCCATGTAGCTTTGGCTTACATAGCATGAAATTCCTCATTCATTGCTTGCCTCCAGTGAAAGAAAGTTGTAGGTTTTTTTCTGTTCTCTCATGTAGAGAGGAATCCGCTGGTGGAATAAATACAGATTTTGTTGTGGTTGTGTTGGTGGAAGAGTTAGTATGAAGCACAGGCGTAAGAAGTAATGGATTGGAAGTGGTAGTTGGGTTTGTATGAGAGATGCTAGTAGATTGAGAAGCATGCGCTTATGATTGTTCATCAAAAGTGATAGACTGGTATATGATGATCTTACCCTTATGTTAGTATGGACGTTTGTGTCATTTATGTTTGGATGAGTACCCCAAGATTATTAGTTTATTATATTGATTGTAATGTATATTCTTAGTCAGAAAAAATGAGCTTATAATTTTATATATTATAAGCATTTCCACTGCCGCGATTCCTCTCTGTCCTGTTCTCGCGAGCCCGAGCCGAACTCTTCCCTGTCGCGCAACCCTCCGCCTCTGTTCCCAAGCTCCTTCTTCCTCCCTGCACCGAATCTCACGAAGCCTGCTCTGCCCTAATCTTCGCGGGATTCCCCTCTGATTTCCCGCAATCCCCTTCTCTTTTGCCTTCGAAAGCCTGCACGCCGAAGCCCCTGCACAGAAGCTCTGGCGATTTCCGGTGCCACACCCGAGCTCCTTCTTCCTCCCTGCGTCGATTTCGAATACTTCCCTGCCCTAAAACCTGATCTTCCCACTTTGCTTTTCTTGTTCAAGCTCGATCACTCCCTACCCGATTATTCCTAGCCGAGCACTTGTCTGAGCGCATTTTAGTGTTTATATTCAATTAATATGTCTTCTGAAAATTTTACCCTCCAAACATCTCTCAATAAAATAAAATTAATGTAAAATATAACGAGTTATCGGGGAGTAGTCTACTCAATACAAAAGATTAAATATATGCGTGCATAAGAAATACGTCTACTCGAATCTCGAGAAAATCTAATGGACAAATGGCACAAAAGAGAATAGTTCAATTGGACCCACGATCAAATGACTAAGTGCTCGTGGATGGAAAGCCGAGGACCCATGGGGGGAAGATCAAAACTCCCTATGTGAAAAACAAGTTTCATACGTCATAAGGCTAAGTTTTATTTACCGAAATACTAGAAAACTTGTCTAGCTATGTGCAAGAACCATTAAGCTGGAATTAAAGACCGGCCAAGGGAATGCAGTCTAAGCCAAAGACGAAAGCTTAGCTAATCGAGCAAATTTAACTTGATTGGTTGCATGCCTCTTTTAAAATTATTGTTGATTATTATGCACTTCTCTCTCTATCTTCCAACTTATACTCTATTACTTGGAGTTTGTTCACAGACAAATCAAGATTCAATAATACTTGTTTGAGTTTACTTGTATGCTCTCTTCTCCATTAAAATAGTAATTTATTAGAAAAATTGTTTAGTTTAATTTTAAGCATTAAGATATATATATATATATATAG
>NW_018164540.1:327090-343821 GCF_001263595.1 Phalaenopsis equestris
TATATATATCGAGTGCAATCTAATTAATGTAATTTTTTTTGGTCCAATGAGCCAATTTTACTGGTTTATGATTAATAATAGGAATTTTTTTACAAACTAACCATTAAAAATATTTAATAAAGTATTTTAAAAACACAAATTAAAAATTAATAGTTTAACCACCTCAAAATTTTGTATTTTTCATTACAGTGACCTTCCATTACTCCCTCGTTAAAAATTTTATTTGGTTGAAATGTAAAATTTTTAATTTAGAAAATTAAAAAATTCATATTTAAAATTTTAAATGTCGGATATATAAAAATATCTTAATGCCCATCTCCCTCCCTCCCCCGGTTGTTTTTACTGTGAAAAATTATTACATGCCCATAAGTTTAAATAGACAATCATGATTCCTCTGTGGCGCCTATACAGTGATCATTAATACTTAGGGCTGTCAAAATGACTCGTTGTTCACGAATAGCTCGTGTTTGGCTCGTTAAAAAGCTCGTGTTTTGCTTGTTCGCTAAAAGTATGAATGAAGAAAATAGAATAAAAATTATCAAAGTAGATTCAAATGATGTTTTAAATCTTACCGCAATCATTTATATGTTATGAATACATGATTAGAGTTATCAAAATGACTCTTTGTTCGTGAATGACTTGTGTTCGGCTCGCTAAGCAAACTAGCTGAACACGAAAACACTTTTTGAGCTCGAAATATAAACGAGCCGAACACGAGCTGAGCTTGGGCTCGCACGTGTTCGGCTCGTTTACATCCTTATTAATACTTTGCTTTCTATATTATACCAGCAAAATAATTCCAATAATGTTGGACTTCTTAAGTGAACTACACCTTTTCATATATTAATAAAATTAAATAAATGTAAATTTTGATTTTTTTTTTCTTATGTTAGATATGTAAATAAATAAGAAATTCTTTGGCTCATGCTGTTATTAAAGAGAGGAGAGAGAGAGAGAGATGTGTATCAGAGGAGGTGTGGAGAACTGATTGCCGCCTGCATTTTTCTACTCATCATCAATTCGGCCTCAATCAAGTAACGGCAGCATAATATGAAGGAAGAATTAGTTGGTGATCTTAATGGTGCGTTTGGGGCGACTTTTTTATCGCGTCGCAGCACCCTGCTGTGACATTTCTTTATTTGGGGCGGTTTTCAAAATCCCGCGACCAGCGTTTATTCTCGAGATTTTTACGCGCATACGCCCCTTTCGATCCCATATTTTTTTTTCCACTCTTTCTATTTCCCACAAAGCTTCTTCTTCCTCCGCCCTAACCGACATGTCGGAGTCCACATTACTGCGGTATCCTGATACACCTAAAATATATAGTGTTTTTAGACACATTTTTATACCTATTTTTTGAGATATTATCCTTTAATGGAATGTATTTATGTGCTTTTCTTTCAGGTATAAGTAAAAATGTGAAAAATGCTAAAAGGAATGAAAACAAATCAAATTTGGAGAAAAAATGTGAAAATGGTGCAAGTTTTTTGGCGTCTAAGCGTCGGTGATACAGAGAAGGCCGCACCTAAGCGCCAGAGGTCCCGCGCTTAAGCGTCATGGGCAGTTATGTGACGGTTTACTTCAGTTTGTCAAATTTTAAAGGGACATTTTAGGCACCTATTGGCTAAAGAGGATGGTTATGACCACTGAAAACAAAAATATTATTAAAAGAGTTATGAAAAGAGACATCATTTGGAGAATACATCGAATTGAGACACATTTTGAAGAGTTATCAAGACACCTCTTGGAGATTTATAAAAGAAGGAAGTTGAGACTTTTTAAAGGGTGCCTGAAAGTTCTGAAAAGTGTCAGAAATGATGAGTTTTCAGAGATAGTTTTGGAGAGATTTTCAGACACCACAAATTTACTTTATCCTTTTTGTTTTTAGTTTTATTGTGAGAGTCAAAAGTGTTGTAAAAGAGAAGAAATTCAAAGGAACTTCAAGAGTTTGGTGGAGGATTTGAGATAAGTTTTTATCTTTTGTTTTGAACTACTTTTGGTTTAATCGAGACTTCTTGTTGGTTCGACAATGATTTCTACTTTTAAACTAAAATTTGGTTTTATTTTCTCCATTGATTCTGAGTAGTTTTCTTTATCTTTCTCCTTAAAATGATAAGTAATTAAAAGTGTTTGATGGAAATTGTGGAGAGTATTGATCTTTAATGTTGGAAGAAGTTATGATGATTTAAATCCATGTACTTCATTTACTTCTTGAGTTAAGAACCGGGCTGATATTGTCTCAGTTAACAATTGGAAAGAATCACATGAGGTTGTATGAATGAGAATATAATTCATATGATTGAGTGCAAATAAATAAGGAAATAAATTTTCAAGGGTGTAGACTTAGAGGACTTTAATGTGACAGGTTAAAGTCCCCAACTTGGTTTATTATTTTAGGTTCTGATACGAGATGTTAGCCCCCAGGTGAAGGGAATCGAGGGAACTCTAGAGTGAGAGCTGGTATCTTTGCTACCTAGCCGGCTTTCAGAAGAATTCAAACTTTAAATTAGCCAATGTTCTTTATAACATCTCTAGTAAGGATAAAAAACATTATTTTTCTTATTTGACACAACACAATTTGCATACTTCCACAACAGAAATCCTATACTTATTATAAATTCATGATAAGAAGAAATATATTTTCATATCAAGTGCTTTTCTTTTACATAAACTCAAGTTATATTTAAAAGTTTTATTGTTTTTGTCAAAATATCAAAAATACCAACGAGAATTGAATTTTACTTATTAAGAAAATATCTATAATTTAAGTAATTGTCTTTTTAAAAATAGAAAAGTTTGTGCATATTGTGTATTTTCCCTGTGAGTTCGATATTCAAGTCTTAATAAAAAAATCTTATATTACTTGATAACGATACGTATACTTGCGTAGTATCTTAATATACAAATAAATTAAAAGTTAAATTTTTATTTTCTCCATGATCAAGTTTTTAATTCTATTGTAAAGTAAAATTTCATAAGTGAAAAAGATCATTGAAGTCATTGTTATACTGTTGCATATAGACAGTCGGGATCACATCCCCCCTCCCTATATTTTTTGAGACATTTCCGTTCGTCGTTGCTCTGCATTCTGTAGATTCGGCTGTATATTGTTGGTTTAGTGCTTCTATATGGTGATGGTTTTGGTGTGGTGGATCTTTCCCTGGTTTCCTTTTATTTTTGGCCTCACTACTAATAG
Organism: Phalaenopsis equestris; assembly: GCF_001263595.1. NCBI lineage: Eukaryota > Viridiplantae > Streptophyta > Magnoliopsida > Asparagales > Orchidaceae > Phalaenopsis > Phalaenopsis equestris. The sequence goes on from NW_018164540.1 coordinate 330,287, forward strand.
GAAATATGTATAATACTTTTCCAAAACACTGAAATTTACTAGTGTTATCACCTAAGGCAATTCACACACTGCAAAATGAGGCAGAGAAGTAGAAAGAATGAGACAATAATGTGAGATATGTTTTTCTTGTTTTTTAGCGTCACAACTAGAGCAAATATGTTTAATTTGATTCAGAGCAACTGAAACTTACTAGTGGTACCACCTGTGACATTCTGATGAGAAGAAGAGTATGTTATTCAAAAACTTCATTGTTTTATGTCAATTAGAGGACAGTTTAAGACGAGACATCCATCGCTTTCATGTTAAAAATAATATCATCATTATTTTACTTGTAATTTTATTAGTTTTTCTTTTTTTCGTGGCGCTTTTGGTACTTACTGTTTAATGAATGATGTATCTGAATTTTTGTTATGTTTTGAAATGAGTTTCTGCTTCTAAAATATTAAATATACGTGTGTCCCAATTTTGTTACAACCAATTTAGTGAACAAGAGCAGAGTGGTCAATTTTTCAAAAACAGATGTTCCACAGCTATTTTCACACAACTGCAATAAACAAACAATCAGCTTTCCCGCAGTAGCTTCCTGGGGCAACACAGTTGCAGCTGAAAAGTTTAGAAACTAAAACTGCACCAAATAGAATTTAAATATATGGCAGATTGTGTTGAAATGAGAGAGAGTCAGGCCCTCTCTCTCCTCATTTCAGCACTCCGCACCTTGTAATTTTGATGAGACAGAGTTAGGTTCTCAGAAGTAAGGTGCAATTGCAATTTCCAACCTGCTTTTCTGCTTTTATCTTATCCTTCCGCCGAATTCTCCTCTCCCTTTCCCTTCATATGTGCATTATATATTGCATCACTTGTTAATTATTTCTTTGGCGCATGCTGTTATTTAGATGAGGATAATTATAAAAATGTATCTTTGGATGAGAAACCAGTTTTAGATTATTCGGTATTTTTGTTTGTTAGTTTTTTCTTTTTTTTTTTGTGCTTAAAACTTTTTTGTGTCGTGCCTTGATTATGAATAAAATGCAAATATAAAGTGTAATTGAGTATTAAAAATATTTTGATGTAAAGAAATAAAAGATTTTATTTTTTTTATTTGATTTGAAGTAAAATAAATTAATATATTTAAAAGTAACGTGTGGTGACTATGACGACAGAGCTGTGTAGCGGTGGTGGCTGGCAAGTTGTGTTCGACAGTGATAGGGATTGGCAGGTGGGCGAATGGTGGTGGCTGCTAGCAGGAAGGCGGCGAGCAATGATTGGTGGTGGCCGGTGGGCAAGCAGCAACTAGCGTTGAATGGTGGCCAGTGTGCGGCGACCGGTGATGGAGGTGGTGTTCAACTAGCTGCAGCGGGTATTGGTCGACTACAAGTGGTGTAATGTGGGTGTGCAGTTGGCCGACGGTGGCAACTAGCAAATGTGACAACAGCTGATGGTAACCGGTGATGGCTTGTTGGTGGTGACGGGCGACGGTCAACATTGACTTTTTTGTGTCGGCCGGTAATAACCGCTAGCAAAGGCGATGATAGATGACAATAACCGACAATAATCTGTAAGTCGACAAACATTACTTTACATTAAGCTGCGTGTTTAAAATTTGGTCAAATTTGTAAAATTACAAATTCAACGAAGATGAACGAAGAGCTAAATTTTGAATGCAATAAAATTTTACATTGAACTATAATTATTTCTGAACAAACGACTGAATTTCCAGAATTCTTGTATTAGAATGCATTCATTGATAGTGTTGTCGACCAAACAACCCAATAGTTGTGTTTGTCATAAATTTTTCTTTTCAGTTTACATACATTTTTAGTTGAAAACAAAACTTTCATGACATAGTTAAGAATTTCATTCAAAATTGCGTTGCTATGAAACAAACGTCAATCACGTAAATATATATGTCTATTAAGTTCTATACAATTTTTTGAGTCAATGTATCAGTCTAGCAGAGAACTTGTTAATTTCCAAAAAAAAGGTGAATGTTCTAATTTATTGATTTTATGTTTAGTTTGAAGTGTTCAATGCTTTTGATTTTTGAAAGTGTCAAAATCATTTTTTGCATAAATAAAAACCTAACTATGTTTTGGAGTTTTCTAGTTATATGAAATACTATAATCATGTGATTTGAAATATGTGAATGATCAATATTCTTTTAATGAATTTCACAACTTATAATTCAAAAATAAAGACAAATCCTCCTTAGCCTTTTCTAGGATCATAAAAAGCATTAGAAGCTCTTAAGTTGATTTAACCATGCAACATTTATCAGAAATCCTCTGGTTTCCTATGAGGCTGCAGTCTCCCACTGTCAATATTTCTATTCTACTATTTGATTGTGTTAACCTACTTTTACTTCTTGTCGACAGTCAAAGGTCATAGACGATAAGGATTTTTAACATTCCAAACGTACTATTCAAAAGTAAATGAAGATTGTTAACGCATCAACATGAATAAAATCACTGAATAGTCTAGATAGATCTCATGGATAGAATATGAATCATCTTATTACCAAATCATAGAAGTATGAAAACACGTAGTTACCACACATGTTTGGAGTAAACACAAAGAAAGCCGTGGAAATCATAAAATTAGTGTTTACAAGCAAAGAACAATCAAACTCCTAATAGTTAAGTTAGCAATGCAGATTAATCTAAATTTAATATAGTCTTCAACTTAGGTATTGGAAAGATCTATTTTTCAACAACAAATCTTACAAATGTTAAAAATTCTTTTATTCAATATAAAGCGATATTTTAAAATTGTGAGCTAGTATATCACTTTTGATGTCGTGATCAATTATTTAAATAATTAATAAAATAAAATAAGTAAATAAATAATAAGTAAAAAATAAAAAAATTAAATATTTGAGAACTGCATGATCATCAACAAAAATAAAACTAAAAGTTCCCAAAGTGAATATATACCATATTGTTCTTCTCCAATCATCCAACTCTTCTACTAGATCTAAATCTACACATCATTGTAGTCTAATTCATGCACTTCCATGATAAAGTGCTCTATTGATTGCTACCCTCAAATACCTAAGAATCAACTTTACCGCCTCTCAATGTGTCTGCTTGAATTGCCCATGTATTTGTTAACCGCTCCCATTACAAATGTAATATCTAATCTTGTAAAGATCATAGCATTCATGAAACTCTCAATTGCTCAAACATACAAAGTTCTGCCCTTGTGCTATCTCTACTTCAAACTTTGGGTGAACGAGATGCAAACTGGTTTTGCCTCACCCATGTTGAATCTCTGTACGAATTTCTCAATATAGTATATTTGGGACAACTTCAGCATACCTCCACTCACATCCTTACTAATTCTCATCTCAAGAATTTTTCTAATTGGACCTAAATCCTTCACATCAAACTCACTTGATTATAGAAAATGATACGAAATAAATTTATAAAGAATGGATGGAGAAATTGCAACAACTAAGAGAGAGAAAGATAATGAAGGATGATGAAAGAAGACGAAGCCGAGGAATTACTATCAATGGCATCATAGAATGATGATATAGTGCATCTGACTCCATTCTATCAAATGCAGGCCTCCTTCACTAAATGTTCAACTTCTCCATCTCATGAGTCATTATATACGCTTACCTCCTCCATGACACTAAATGTTCAACTTCTCCATCTCATGAGTCATATATACGCTTACCTCCTCCATGAAAAAAAAAAAAAGAAATAGTGATATAATTATAAAAAATAAAATTTACAGTTATAAAAATGGATGGTATATTTGTAACTCCCCTAAGAATTACTAACCGTAACATTGTTCCCGAAGTCATAAAGAAGATACAAACGCAAAATTTTGGCTTTTTTGCGGCTTGCTGTTTAGCAACTTTTAATGAAACAATTTAGGAACTATTTTCTTAATAATACAAACCCCTGCAGTGCTTTACAACTTACAAGTCTTACAAAAAAAGCTTCTAAATCTTTACAAGACACCACCAAAGTGTAGAAATAATCAGAATAAAACAAAAAAAATAATTATTACCATAATTCCTCAAGTTGCAAGAAATAATATAAAAAGCAAAAAACAGCAAAACATCCAAGAATATGACCTCACCCTTTATCCAAAACCTGCAACATTATGCACCTAGCATCCAAAGCTAATAAATCCCTTTTCGACCCCACGCCATGATTATTCCTTCTCATCTTCCTCCCATCCCTTCATACTCCCAATAAATAACTGAGATGAAGCATCACAGTTCCTCGAAGCCAAGCAATTGCAGCAGCATGGAGATGGAGAGTTCTATGCTCAGAGAAGAGCCTCATATCTCCAGCTCTCACATGAGGCAGCTAAGCTCATTAAGATCCCACACCAATGCTCCAGCGATCATTGTCGGAGACCACGGCCTTTCGAAAACCCGCAAAGCCAAGAAGCAAGTTAGGAGAAGATTGAACACCAGCAGGCTGATGAACATGGCAGAAGCAAGAAGAGAGATTGTAACAGCTCTCAAGTTCCATAGAGCAGCCATGAAAAGAGCAAGCGAGCAACAACAGAAGGAGAAACTCATGTATCAGCAGTCACTATTGCCGCTTTCACAAAAACCTGATGCTTCTTACTCCCCTCCCTTCTCTTCTTCTTCTTCTTGGACGTCTCCTCTGTTTACTCCCCTGCCTATTTCAGATAAACTTTTCAGTTTCCCTATCCCTAACCAGCCATTGGGCCTATGCCTCAATCTCCATAGCTTCAAAAATGTTGAAACTACCCTTTCCTGCAACACCAAACCTCCTATCGTTCAGCAACCAACATCGTCATCATCATCATCATCAACATCTTCTTCTTCCTCTTCTACTGCCGACCCGATGCTGCATCGAGTTATGGGAGATGAGGAGATGGAGGAGATTAGATTGATAAGCGAGAAGCATGATATTGAGTGGAACGACATAATGAATTCCGTGAAGACAGCTTGGTGGAGCAAGTTTTCAAATGTGTTGGAGGCCAATGATGGCGATGATGCCAGCAAAGGGGATGCATTTCAGATGTTCTGTGGGGTGATGGAGATACCAGCTTGGCTTAGTGATGGATCAGAGATGAATTGCCGCCTCTCAGAGAATCAAGATTCTATTTTGCCATGGTATGGGGATATCTTCGTGTGGCTGCGTAGATCTTTGGAAAATTAATAAGATTAGTTGTATGACAAAAGCTATAATGTTTGTGAAGAAAAAAGAATGCAGAACTTCGATTGTTTGTTGATTTTGAAACTTGAATAACATTGATCGAACAGTACATTTATTGTGTTTGCAGTCTGGAAATTGGTGAGATTGAAGAGCAGGAGGAAGACTGGTTTGGGCTATTAATGATCCATAAGCTTTGATGAGTTACTAGAGATCTCTGACGGGACCGTTTGTACATGTAAATCTTGTAAATTTTGATTTTTTTAAAATATGGAATAAACATTGACTCTGTGTTCGCATCTCACAATGAATATTGAATCTGATTAATTTATAATAATTTGTTGGGCAGAGATTTTTGATCCACATGCACCATCATAACATTTAAAAATAGAAATACTCACATAGACGCTACTCAATTCCTATGTATTTACATAGCTTACATTTAAACTTCAGCACACACACACACCACCACATTGTGCATGAAAATTTCTATTTCACTCCTTCAAAAATAAATAAGTGATATTTTTGCAATGATATAAAAGATTTTAGTCATATAATGGTAAAAAAATATAAAGCTTTGATGTTAGATATGTAATTAGGCAGAAATTGGATGGCATGTAAGCAACAATAAAATAATAATGACATTAGAGGTGATGTTAGAGGCGCCCCCATGCCTCCTGATGACAAATAGTAACTTGAGAAGATAAGTAGTTCTTAAAAAAACAAAAAATTGATGCTTCGCTTAGTTATATATTTAATATATTTGAACTAAATGCTAGTCAAAATTTTTGTTACATCCATGAAAAGTGCCAACAGCATTCACTCTATACTAATTTTGAAATTAATATATACAACAAATGTAGAAGTTATATTGTTGGGCTTTGAGCTCCATTTTCTTAGAGATTTGTTCTTATTATTAGGAGTATATTTTAAGTAAAATTTAGTGAGATTTAATTTTAAGTTTCTTAAATTTATTTTGATATGAGCAAGACATAAAAATTGATTGATTATTTAAATATGAAATTCATTTCAAATAAAAAAAGATACAAAATTTGAGACTAACAATAATCAAAACTTCAAACTAGTTGACATATGCTACTCATCAGATCATACTAAAACCAATTGGCTCCCAATTAGCTAATAGCCTCATACACAACTTCTGGTCAACCAATAGAAGAAGTCTCCATCAAGCCTTAAAAACAATGGCTCTGATAAATATTCTAGTTAGAAAATGTCCTGCTTTCCATTATCACTGAAGCAACATAGGTCCACTATATACAATCTCCCATTATTAAAGGATGAAAGGGACAATATCATTATCAAGCCATTATATTGACTATATTTGACATCCGCTTAGAAGTTTGACCTTTCTTCTTCTAAATTATCATCCACCATCATTATATACTACAACAAAATTTTCACCATGCAAAGATTTAGATTAAACCATGTAAAGAGGATTCCCCTTCATTTACACTCCCTCTCTTTTATCTCTCTTGTAATGAAAGTGCATATGCCGAATAAGTAATACATGATGAGTCGAGTATCATTCCTATGAGATATATTATTTTTTTCTTAAAGTAATCAATTGCTAAGTTATATTTTTTATAATTTCATTCAGCGACTCCATTGAAACTTATGATTATGATAAAAAATTTTGATTCATGATTTCATCAAAACTTTTTTATTCCAATTAATTGATACTTACACATTCTAATCTCTTTATATAACTATATTTTTTCATCTTCTAAATTAATCCACTATACTTTTATGTGAACATTATTCAATAGATCATATTCAATTTTATTCTTACAGGATTGCAAACTCTAATTGAACACATTTCTAGCTCAACTATAACTTATTAAATGAATATTTGAAAAGCATTAAATTTTAGTGCAGTTGCACCTCAATACTTGATACTCTATCTTTCAAAATATGGTATAGGTTTGCAATGCTCTAGCAAAGCGCCTCAAAGTTGCCGTAGTATTTTATGGACTTGGTGTAGAGCCACTGTATTGTGCTCTTTGTTTCATAGTAAAAAGTGATAGCTTCTCTTCATTTTCTTAATTTTCTTAACTCATCATTGTTCTATGTATACTTATTCTTTTCAGCCATTCCTATACCTAGATATTTCATGATTTTTTTCATAAAATTTAATTATTTATACTTGAAATTAAATTAAATTAATAGTGTGCTTCATAAATAGAACTCACTAATCAACAATCTCTAGAAGTGGGGAATGATGGGCCTTCCTTTTGTTTTATTATATATTGAATTTTCCTTTACTTAAAGTATAGATGTAAGCCTAACAAACCTCCATCTTTATATGCATTTTGGGCTCTCTGAAATTTTCTATTTATGCACACTATCCAATCTCCTAAAATTATTCTATATGGTATGCAGAAATGCATATAGTGTTCGATTTCCACCGTTCATTAGGGGTAGGCTTGCTCGTGTTCAGCTCGTTTGCTTAGCGAGCCAAACATGAGCCAAACATGAGCTATTCACGAACAAAGAGTCGTTTTGACAACCCTAATCACATAGCCAAAAAATAGACCAAAAGACGTTAAGGATTGGGACAATATTTAAAAAATATTGTTTATATTAAAACATCATTTGAATCTAATTTAATAATTTTTATTTTATTTTCTTAATTAATAATTTTAATTGATTATAATTCTTTATAGTCATGTAGTCAATTAATTTTTTTAAAAAGCTATATATATATATTTGATGAGTAGTATTTTGAGCAAAAACTAACCGAACACGAACAAACAAATATTTTTTCGGCTCGTTAACTTAGCGAATGAGCCGGACATGAGCTGTTCACGAACAACAAATTGTTTTGACAGCCTGCTCCTAAAGTTGGCAGGTTTCACCTGAGGAGGCAAGTAGTGATTAATCCCTCTTTCCTCTTCTCTTTTACTTCTACAGAAGTATTTCTGGTCGAAGGCTGCTAATTTTGGATAAATTAACATTACTGTCATGTCTTTTGACATTGTCGCCTAAATATGCTAATTACAATGATGCCTATCATCATGATAGTGACATCATCAGTGAAGCTTTTTATAAGTTCTTGGAACTTTACGAAGATTGTACAACGGATGCATGAAACATCTCTAATTGGAAATAAGAAATGGACCATGACGCCTTAATGACATTATCACTGATAAATTAAGATTAGAGAAAGAAGCAGATCTCCACTAACTAGGAAGAACGACCAATTGGAATTCTTCCTCAATTGTTGCATCATACTATATACTGGCATGTTATTTGGGGAGATTGAAATTGAGTTCATTTTGCATTCAAACCCATTTATGATTATTCAGCCCAAGCTTTTATTACATCTCGCCCAACCAAAGGCACCTAATACATTTAAAACAAATTGACATGGTTTCTTTCTTTTCCTATTGTAATCCTTCAGTAAGCTTTAAATTTTTTTTTTTTTTTTTTGTGAATTACTAACATTTTACATTTTTTTCCTTATATATATCTATTTCATCATTTTCCTCGTTAATTACTAACTTTTTTTGTTATGAAACTAGTAAAAAGGTTTTGTTTTTAAATTAAGGCAAAGTAGTTAGCCTTTATAATTAATAATTAAAATCAATTGTTTAGAAAGCTAGCCAATTGATCATTGATATGTCATCAATAAATCCATCGTCGACTCTCGAGATAATCTTTTGAGCAAAAAAAAAAAAAAAACCTTAATGAAAAATTATTAAGAGTTCAGATTTCAACAAGCTTATAGTCGAAATGACCAGCTCGATGAGGTAGACCCAATGATACAAAAATAAGTCTAATTCGACCCAAATTAAGAATAAAGCTATTAAACTATTTTTGAAAGCTTTCCGAACATATTTGAAAGGTTAAATGAATGTTAAATATGACGAACTTATAGTTGAATCGAGCGTCTCGATAGGAGAAATCCAACGAGCCAAATATTGCTCAATTCTGACATTGTTAAGACATCCAAATGTCTATCAAACGTCGGCTGATCAAATGATGTACTCTGGACTATCTGATTAAAGTGGTTCATATTCCTGCATTAATTGCACCCGAAACTCTTCAAATAGAGCCTCACTCGTTTCATTAGGGGGGAGAGGAGTTTGAGATTTGAGGAAGAGCTTGAAGTTTCCAGAAGGAGTTGAAGTCTAACACCGCCACTAACGACTATCGTCAACGACGGACCACCGTCAGTCGTCGTCGACCAAAACCAATCTTGGTTGACCACCGCCAACTGTCATCGATCACAACTAATCTCCACCGACCACCACAAAAAGCCTTCGACCACCGCTGAACACCAGACATCAACGATTGGACATTGCCAATCACTATCGATCTCCACCCGTTCATAGCAACAAATTCATCAGCACTTCGACGTTACAACTTGGGAAACCTAGTAACATTTTTCTGTCTGTAGAACAAGTGATTGCAATTGTAATAATCTTTTGATAGTGAAACTCTTTAGCTGGGCCACATTGCGTGGTTCTTCTCTTTCTGGGTTTTCACGTAAAAATTTCTGGTGTCATTATCAATTGTTTTCTTTCATATGAGTGTGTGTTGAATTCTCATGAAACGCTAAGACGATAATACAACACTTCGCCTCCGTTAATCTTCTAGCACACATCAATCAGGGATAATATGATCTAAAAATTTTTATCTCATAAATTATTTTAGGACTACAAGTTTTTGAAGTTATTTTTCATGACTTTTGGTCAAAAAATTTTAATGCAAAATTTTATTTTCATATTAGTTAGCTTAAGCGAAAGATTTAAACTCCAATTTTGTAAGGGATCTCCACATGTAAAGAAGGGTGAACAAGCACATATTGCAGCCTTAGGATGTGGCATAATTCAACATAAAATTTACTTGCTGCTCTACAGATTGCAAAATTAGAAAAGAAAGTAGGCAAAAAGTTTCAAACAATTTTTTTTTTAATTAAAATAATTTATATTTTAAATAAAAAATTATTTTTAAACATCTCCATAAAAAAATAGAAATAAACCTGATTTGATTAAAAGAGTTTTTTGAAATCATGAAACTGTTTTTATTCATGATATGTTTTGGAAAAAAATTGCATAAATCAAACACAAATTTCTATACAGTTCAAATCAGATAAACTCCAAATTCAAAGGCAGGACCATCTGATCTATAATTTCTTTAAATTTATAATCAAATTGAATATCTCAATGATACAGACTCAAAAATATTAGAAGTGACTTGATTCAAGTCCAAATAAGCTAAGATCAGATACTTGAAGGATAATTAAAAGTTTCAAAGCATTTATTCGAGAATTTAATGATCTTTAAATTTGGAACACTTATAATTGAATTCAGTACTTCGATGATGGGAATTCAACGAGCTCAAGAGTATTCAATTTTGTGATCTTTAAGACACTTAAATGCTGAATAAATAATCTATAATTAAAACAATAAACATGAACTGTTCGATGGAGTGTTTTGAAATTTTCGACTTTTGTTAAAAAAGTCAGAGGTAGAACTAAAAAGGCGTGGACATATTGTATTAAAAATGATCTTAATCTATTAGAATTAAATGAAATATGACACTTTATAAGAAAAAATGAAGTAAAATGATTCATGTAACAGGCCCCACTTAGTGGGATGAAGGCTTGTTATTGTTGTTGTTGTTGCTGTTGTTATTATTGTATCCTTCACAAAAATTATAGTTGCACCCCAATTCTCCACATGCGAAGCAAAAACGAGAGACCTGAGAGCTAATTCAAACTCACAGAGAGAGTATGAAATCAATAACCACCGACTATTATTAACCACAAATATTATCATATGACTATTGTTAATTGATTATTATTTTCAGGTTATTATTAGCTCCCTAATACATTCATGAGATTATTATTATCCAACCACCATCCTACCGTTTAACTAATATTGTCATAAAATAACCCCTGCTATAGCAAAAGAAGAACAAATAAGTGTTCAAATTTCTATAACCCGTCTTCTCCACTTAAAAGGACGAGTGAAACCTTTTAACTTAGAACACTAATTACTTATATATGTGTGAACTCCTGACTTAAGACTTTTAATGGTCTGTTTGGGGCAGCTGTAACTTATTGAATAAATTGTTGATAAACTGATTAAAAATAATTTGCTGATAAGCTAGGTGCGGTGGCTATTATTACAAATTTTTATTTTTTTTTGAAAAAGTCAGACAGTTGATAATAAGCTCCCACCGTACCTAGATAGGTGCGGTGTGAAAATGTTAGTTTATGCGTTTTGAAAACGCATAAGCTGACAAAATGCAATTTAACCAAACAGGTCAGGTGCATTTTCAAAACGTCACCCCACCAAATAAGCTGCCCCAAATGAGCCCTTAATTTTCCTCCACAATAAAAAGTATTCTATCACGTAATAATAATAATAATATTATTATTATTATTATTGACGATATTATTAAATTATATTATGAAAATATGATATAACGATCATAACAGTTTCAACAAGCATCGTGTTCTATAAATCTATGATTAGATATTCTTAGTAGAGAAAAAATACAATATCATTACTTATAATATTTCAAATTATTTTCATATTAATTAAAGTGAGTGTGAGACTATGAACAGCTTTAAAACCAGCTAGCTAACGTGTCCACTTTGAATTAAACTTCTTCCTACCATCAGTAGAATATTTTTGGAAAGTGAAGCATTCCATAAATATCTGCAATTGTCGCCGTCAGTGTATGAGTCACAAGCGGTATATATGTAAATGTCCCAAAAATTAACGATAGCAATATTATAGTCTGTGATTAGGATTTTTCTTAGCTGATACTTTACAGCAGTACTGGAAGCATAGGCAAGAGTGGACGGCCTCCTCCTCTTGCTACGGTTGGTGGTCTCAAGCGTCCCTAGAACACGAGCGATTTTTTCATCCGGAGGCCGTAGATAATGCCACCTAAGTAATATTAATTTTAAAAATTTTAAAATTTTTAAAATTGGGTCCGCTGTTATACACTTTTTGGGGTAAAAGAAGTTTTAATTGGGTAATCGCATACAATTATGATACGGTGAATATATGCAATAATTTTTTTCTAAAATACGTGGTCAATGAGATGTCTGACCACCTGCATCACCTGCAATCATCTGCAAATAAATGAATGACATTGAGTAAAGGTAAAACACAAATAACAACTATGTCTAAAAGCAGAAAAAAATGAAACTAAAAAGCTATGCCTCAAAACAATAAAAAGTAAAAAACAGAAAGTAGCAATAGTAACGACATTGCATACATACTACTCAATGCATGCCAACACCGCACTCCAATCTACTAATAACATCCCCAATAGCTAGATTTTATACATACTACTCAATGCAAAGAGCATATGGCATAGAAACTATGAAATATATGCATAGCTAACACCAACACTTCAATGCATTGCATATATACAACTAAACTCTTTATGTATACACCACATAATCTTTGCCTAAACTAAAATAGATATCTCTAAATTCATATGTATTTACAAAACGTAACACCTAAACATCAATTTGCACATGCCCACCCCACATTACCTATGCCAAGAGACCCATTTCATTTTTCAAATATCAAAATGAAAAAGATTTGAGCAAATAACATTACCTTCCTCAATGTTTTCCGATTGGAGCGCGGAAGGATGTGAAATGTGGGAGTTTCAGTGGTCTCTGTAAGATGTCTTCCCAGCTAGCTCTAATTGCGACTGCATTGTGAAGGATCAAGTGCGGGGCGATGGTTTCGATCAAATTTGTGAGGGGGAGAGGGAAAGGGTAACGGGAGAGGGGAGAGCGAGGGTTTTGGCAAGAAGGGACGAAGACGAGAGGCAAAAAAAGAAATGGGAGCACAAAATTTGTACTATATGTCATTTACATCAGACTTTCAGTCATATTTACGTCAACTTTGGTTGGCCGCTAACAAGTAAAGTTTTTTGTCAGTTTTGTTAATGCAATTTCAACACGGTTTCCATCACTACTGCAAAAATGCTTTCATCTTTCTTAGAGGACTTTTTCGGTCCAATAATCAAACGCAAAATTTGATGCAAACATCGAAATATAGTTTTAACAGCTTAACAACCGCAAATCCGACCCTGAATTTGCGTCGGAAAAAAGATGACACAAATAACAGATGTAAAAATCAGCTTCTCATGTAGTGCCACACCCGTCTATTGCGCACCTCCCAAATAAATTATTTCATTACTTTCAATCTACTTCAAACCAAACAAAAAAAAAATATAAAGTCATGTGTTTGTTTTACAATTGAACTAAACAACTATAAAGTATTTCAAATACATTGTAATAACAACACTATGCAGATTTTTTACATTGTACTTCATTTTCAGCAAACCAAACAGACCGTTGACTTTCGACACCTATTATATATATATATA
>NW_018164540.1:343840-360230 GCF_001263595.1 Phalaenopsis equestris
TATATATATATATATAATCTGCCAAAATTCATTCAAAATGTCCCCGCATTCAATTAAACTTCGTCCTTCGAACCGGAGAAAATTCTTGGAATGCGAAGCATTCGATAAATATCTGTAATTGTCACGCTCAGATGCGTACCATGCTCTAATTATCGCACACATCTTTTCATTAATATGTAATAAATTTGAATCTTTTGCCGTTGCTCGGCGGCTGGCGTGCACGTGCACGAGTAGTTCTTAAGATTTACATGCATATGGCTCAATTCTTACCTATTTACATATCTAACATCTCCACTTTAATTTTTAATAACACTGATGCCCCAGAAATTAAGGATGGGTATATTATGTTCTATGATTATGATATTTTCTTAGCTGATTTATTGCACGTAAGCACATCTAGGGCTGTCAAAATGACTCGTTATTCGCGAACAACTCGTGTTCGGCTCGTTAAGAAGCTCGTGTTCGACTCGTTAATTTTGTTCGATAAGTTAACGAGCCGAACACGAACTAATATGTGTTCGTTCGTGTTCGGCTCGTTTTGGCTCGAAATACTACTCATCAAGTTTATATATATATATATATATATATATATAAAGTAGTATTTAAAAAAAATCTAATTGACTACAATGCTATAAAGATTTATAATCAATTAAAATATTGATTAAGAAAATATAATAAAAATTATTAAATTAGATTCAAATGATGTTTTAATATAAATAATAATTTTTAAATCTTGCTCAAACCCTTATTGTTTTATGGCTACATGATTAGGGTTGTTAAAAGGACTTTTTGTTCGTGAACAGCTCGTGTTCAGCTCGTTAAGCAAATCAACCGAATACGAACACACTTTTTGAGCTCGAAATATAAACGAGTCTCGTTTACACCCCCTAAGCACATCAAAATAAAAGATGAATGCTAATTAAGAATGCATACATGACTTTCCTGTTCTCTTTTGACTATCTTAATATAGAAGTTGCTTCTTTTGTTTTGAATTCGGATGAGATATCATATATATCTATATGGAGTTGAGGAATGGGATCATTAAAGTTAATTTTGAATTATGTACCAATAATAGTCAATGATTAATTTTTCGTTCAATCATGTTGGGGGAGAAGTGGATAATGAAAGTCATTCATAATTGTTGAGTCAAATTTAAATCAATGGTAATTATAAATAATTAGCACTTTAATAAAATCTTTACTCTCAAATGTGTGATTGCTTAATAGTCTTGTGATGAAAAGTGTTGTGATTAAGAGGATTAGATTTGTGCATTTATTTTTATAAATGTGGAGGTTATAGGAAGAGTTCATGATAGGAGTAAGTATTTTTCTATCAAATAAAATAAGAATTGTGTAGAAGGGTTGAGGCAATAAGAAGGCTTAATTTTTTTTCTCACTTCAAAGTTCATAAGATGAGATTTATATGACGTGCAAAATTTAAATTTAAAGTTCTTATGAAAACTTTTGAGATCTTGATTAAATGACCCATAATTTATTAATTAAAGGAGATGATATGAGAAGTAGGACTTCCTTATGTTAAGTTGAATACAATACTTTACTGTATACATTTTTATATATAGATAGGAAAATGAGTGAAGAGACTTCCATGTAACTGACAAGTATGCTGAATCGAGCTGTTGTCAGAAGGAAGTTAGGGAGATCTAATTTGCTAAATGTGATATTACCACTCATCAAATTGATTATCCAGTTATTGGAGAGTTTGTTTAACTCCTAACTTCTCAAATTTAAGTTTTGAAAGAGGTTTGGTAAGGATATCTACTAGATGATTGGTGGAGCTGATGTGATAAACTTGGATTTTTTTTGGAGGAGCTGTTTTGTCGGGTGAAATTTTAGTTTATTTCGATATGCTTTGTATGAGTATAAAATATGGAATTGTTTACAATAGTCATAGCCAAGTTGTTATTGCAATATTGAGGAGTGGGATAGTGAATTGGTAGCTTAAATTTGTGAAGTAATTTTCAAACAAGTTGATGTCGATTGTGAATAATACAAGTGTTTGATGTTTAGCTTATATTGAAGATCTCACAACGATAAATTGTTTCTAAATGACCCAAGAAATAAGATTGTTGTCAAGATAAGAACTGTGGCTTGTGATAGATTTAAGTTCGGTGGTATGGCCTGCCAAATTAAAGTTGGAGATTGAAGAGCGTGATCACCTAACTGGATTGATAATCCATGAGTTTTTGTTCCTTCTAGATAACGAAGTAGGCATTTAACTAATTGAGAATGACCTTATGTCAAATTGTGCATATGTTGACACAATTGATTAACAACATAAGGAGTTGTTTGTTCTTATAATTTGGAGATCTTGTAAAGCTCTGGTGAGTTCGTGGTAGAGAGATGGGCATCATAAACTTATTTAAGCTTTTTTTAATAGACAATTTGGTAGGTTTGGGAGTAGAATTAGCTTTGCATGTTAACATAGTAGCTTTATGTGGTAGGTCAGTAAGTAATGTATTTGTATTGATTGAGTAGAAGGCCTTGTTTGGTGGGGTAAATTTTGATGCCCAAGAAGAAGAATGCATAATTAGTATTTTGAGATTAAATTTATCTTGAAATGTAGTGATAATGTTGGTTATGGCTTGATTTTGTTCTTTGTTATTAAAATTACATCAACATATATGAACACATAGATTGAGAAGTTGTTTTTATGGTAGATCATAAGCGAAGGATCAATAATGTTGAACTAAAATTCTTGTGTTGTAGATGTGTTTTAAAATTGTTGAACCATCACCACAAAGATTATTTCAAGCAATATAGAGCCGTCATTAGTTGAAAAATGTGAGTTATAAATTGCGGGTTTTTAAATCCTAGAGATTGTTGCATATAAACGGTTCCCTGATATTCTCCATAAAGGAATGTATTTGAAATGTTAACTAGTTGAAAAACCTATCGACCATGTTTAATATGATTGATAATAAAATATTAACAGTGTGCATTTTGGCGAGTGGACTGAAAGTATTAGTGTAGAATATGACTTAATTTTCCCTATCAATATCCTTGAGCAATGACTAAGTTCCTTGAGCAATGACTAAGCAAGCTTTGTAAAGAACAATTGTACCATCATGAAGAAGTTTAGTTTTTTAAGTCCATAAACTTCCAAATAGATTTTGTTGAGGTATGTAAGGAATTAGAGACCACATTTCTAGTTATCGTAAGGCATGGAATTCTTCTGACATTGCGCATGCCAGTGTGGGTTCTAAGTAACCTTTGTATATACATGGAATCCAACGAAGATAAAATGAAGTATTATAGATTGAGAAGATGATGTGATTTGAGGGAGTAGATTTTGAACCAAGTTTGCATTGGGCACGTGTTGATTGAGGGTTCGATGTAAGATGAGTTAGCTAGTTGATGAGTTGGATCATGGCGTGGGTATGCTGGTTTTAGCAAGTGGATGATGAGCTGATGATAAGGAGAAATTGAAACTAGTTGTGGGTGTAAGTTTATGTGTGGTGTACTTTGAGAGTGTTGATAGGATGTGGAGGTGAGGTGAGGATCGTGGTTAGGTTTGCGTATGAACATTTGAATGATTAGTGAGTGACACTGTTGTTGCAATGGGTATGTGCATGGAAACATCAATGTCAAATTATTTGAAGATGAAGATTTTTCAAGTTTTTGGGTTATATCCTTTTTTAGGAGGTCGAATAGTTAAGAAATAAATGGCAAGAGGATCATGAAGCTAGTTTGTCTTGGAATTGCAGTTTTAACCATGGGAAACTTGAGCAACCAAATGATCGGAGATGCAAGTGGTTTGGTATTTTGTTGAATAAGAGCTAAAATAATGATTTCATTTTGGTATAGATTGAAAAAATTGATTGATTAAATAAACTCCAGTAGATAAAACATCACTAAAAAATGTAAGGTAACTAGCTAAGTGCACTTAGAAAAGTTAATTTCCCTAACTACCTTCTGACAACAACACATCTACTTGTTAGTTTCATGGAAGGCTCTACACACAATTACATATATATCTAGCATTGCATTCAGGTTAAAATATGGAAGAATTGAGATGAATATTGTAGAGTAAAGTGCACTAGTTAACTTTTGATCTATTAGCTGCAATGTATAGCAATGTTGATACGAATTTAATTTCCTGCAATGTCTATGGAATATTTTGATGGACGTGGCAAGAAAGGAACCCTGTAGCTTTGAATAGCTCGATGAGATGAGAGCACCAAATAGGGTAATTGTTTGTGTTGAGTGGAGAACTAGCAATTATTTTGATATTAATCTTGGGGAATTTGATATAGGAGGGGATAGTTGTTTCTGCCATTGTAGATAGGAAAGGGTTATCCATGTGATTGTGCGCAAAAGGAGGGAGAAGAATAAGACATGGTTTGGAGAAGAAAGAAGAAAGTTAGATTTTTGTAGAAGGATTGTTGTGGAGCTTATGTAATCTATGACACCATGAAGATGCTACAGTAGAGCAACATAAGTAATTCTTCCCATTATGAAGTTGAATGCAACACTCCATTGTATACAAGTTTATATAAAGAGGGCATTATGTGTAGAAACTTCCGTGTAATTAACAGGCATGTTGAGGCGATCTTCAGTCAGAAGGTAGTTAGGGAGAATATAATTTGTTACAATATCAATTGTTTTGAGACTTAGAATTGTAACTTAGATCATGAGTTCAAGTTTTGAGACTTATAATTTATCGTTCATTGTTCACAAAAAAATTTTATGATCATGAATTCATTTAAATATTTTATTTTGAGAAAGAGAGTTGAAGAAGTGATAACAATGATTCAATTGAAAGATAATTATGTTATTGTTATGGCATGTGAAAGTAAGTTGTGTAATATCACCTTCATGGTAGAATCATACATAACAGTAGAATCATCTAATACTAGAGAAATGAAAATAATTTTTTTTCTCTTTAATGTAAATCTTTGTTAAAACCCCCAATTTGATAGAAATAATTATTTATTAACTTATATGATTAGTTGAAATAATATTTATGTTATGTGTGTGTGTGTGTGTGTACACGTGTGCTAAAAGATATGCAATGGAAGTGTGATTATTTAGCATCTTAATGTTACACAAAAATTTAGCACACACTCAGAGAATAAAGGTGACAGGTTGAGACACCATAAATTTTTACATGGAAAACCTATAAAGGGAAAAAAAAATCCTTGAGTGTAGCCCAATAAAAAATAATCCGTATAGCACGATGAGTACAAATACAAGTCCTTTTCCCACGAGAGGGAAAATGATTACACAGCCATAATGTTCCTATGATGGAGGACACCTTGCACAACAATCGGCAGTGGTTGCAGTTGTCAAAATTCATTGCACCGTCTTTGAAGTGTTTCATTGTTTGTTATTCAGGACGACATGCTGCTCCATAAAATGTCTTGTTGCTCTGCCACGTTGACTAGTAAATTCTCAATACAATGCTTCTTACTCTGCAACTTTGGTCGTTGTTCGACAAGGTACTTCGTTACTTCGCAACATGCAGGGGATAGCTAGCCGTAGTCAAAGGTGGCCGACGAATGATAGTTGACAGTGGTTGGCGGCAGTTGGAGAGAGAAATATTCGTCAAATCTTCAGTGCATGACACTGGACTTCGATTTCTTCTCTTCTCGATCCTCCCCCAAGCTCAGTTTTTAATCCCCTTTCCTGAAGGGGATAAGGTTCCATTTATAGAGTATAAGAGAGACATCTCGATAAATAATGAAAGAATCCAGACCACTCTATCAAATTATCCAGAGAGATGCTCTTGATTGAACGACATTTTGTGGACATTTGATTGTTTTAATTGTGACGGAATTGAATGATCATGAGCTTGTTAGAATTTTCTCATCTTGGAGCTCGATTTGATTGTAAGTTTGTGAGATTTGGAATCCATTTGACCTTCCAGTTGGACACCAAAAGTTTTCAAAAATCATTTAACTACTTGATTGAGGCTTGATTTAACTTAGATTTAACCAACTTTTGTGTCATTGTGTTCATCTGGTCTAGCTGGTCAGTTTAACTGTAGCATTGTTGCAATTGGAGTTCAAAGAGATTTTTAATTGAAGTTTGAATATATTTTGTATTGAAAGATTGTTGCAAGATTCATACCACACCACACAATTCAAGTTAGATAAAATTTTCTTGATGGTGTATCAATATTTAAACAAAATGATTGATTTTCTTTTTCAACCATAAATCAATAAGTAAGCATACTATTCTTGCTTCCATGCAAAACATCGGGCGCTGAAAACAAGCATAATGGTAATTTATTTTTATTCTTTTAATTTCATTGCGTAAAATGAATAATAAAATTAATGAATTAATTGCTGCAAAATACAACATCAAACTCTATAATTTATTTAAAATAAAAAACAAATAAATAAACCAACATACATGGAAAATGTCAGCACTGTTCTCCAACCTCCTTTAAATGTGAACCTTCGAACGCTCAAATTATTCAACCTTACAATCCTTCTTCATATAACATCATATATTTAAATAATTATCATCAATTATTTCATAAAATGCATCTCCCTACATATAATAATTCATCAATCCACATTAATCAATAAAACAGCACCGACAGATCTTTGAACATGATCATTCATCATGATCCCCCTCGTCTTTCTTATAGTCTTCATTGCCATAAGGGCTGAAAACCTCAGCAAACCAACTGTTCTTCCTCCATGAATTCCACCCCATCTCCTCGCATATTTCATCGCTGTGGTTGATACTGAAGGTGGAGATACAATGGCGTCGATAGAACCTCGTCGTCTTCCTCATTATCTCCGTCTCCTGATGTACCTGTCTGAACATTTGCTCCACACTTGGAAGCTTGAATCTCCCTTCAACCAACCTTGCCAGCCACTTGCACCTCAGCTCTGCTGTGTGCAGGTTCGATACGCTTTCAATGTAGCCCACAAAGGCCATGTGCGGAATCAAAGGATTTATACTCCCCCTGTTCATTTAATCATACAAACAAACCAATATTATACTATAAAACATAAATATACGTACGAATATTGTTATGGTGTCTCCAATTATGCAAACTAAGACAAAGTCGAGTTTATAAGAAGGTTTGACTCTTTAAAAATGTTTAACTGGTCATCTTGTATGGGTCATTGGTCTATATATATATATGTAATGATAGATATGAGTGGAGAGGGTTAAGGGAGAGAGAAATTCTGAGAGCAAGGAACCAAGAAAACTTGTATCGATATCAAGATTGTAGAGGGCTTGGAACCAATAAAGCTTATATTGATATCAAGATTTATAGAGAGCTTGAAGAAATTGGTTCGTCCTTGATTTTGTGCAATGTAGTCATTAAGATTGGTTTAGTGAATTGTTTCTTGATTCTCTCCCGTGCGATGAACCGAACCACATAAATTCTCGGTGTTCTTATTTGTATTTTCTTTACGATTTTCTTCCTTTTCCCATTCCCACTTTGCTGTGCTGCGGCTATCTTGACATCATATTTCACAAATATAATTTTATCACTACTGAAAACATGCAAATTAGTGTCAGAAAGTATCAAACTTTGTGCCAAACCATGGAAGAAGCAAAAAGTCTAGTTTTGATAATTATGGACATTAAATCGGATGGAAGAAAATATCTGGCGCAAATGTCGCCGCTTTTATAATCATCGACTCTGGTTTTAAGAGTAAATTAATTCCGACACAAATTCAATTTTTTTTCACTAATTAGCATCAAACATGTCTGACGCTAAGCAGCATAAATCTTGTAGTGTATCGTGAAATTAATGAACTTACCTGTAGAGAGGCATGACGCCAGAGGAGTCCTCTATAAGGCCGGAGAAGGGCTCCGGGAGAACCAGTCGAAGCTTCTTCTTGCCGTCGAAACCGGTGGCGAGGAAGACGATATCAGCTTCCAGCTTTCTCCCGTCTTCCAAAACAACTCCTCCTTCCCAAAACCACCATTTTTCAGATTTCTCAAACTTAATCCTTCCCTCCTCGGCCTCGGGGAAGAAATTGTCCGGCAATATGGCCATCTGGCATGAAGCGTAGTCCTCTTCGAAGGGATGATTAGGCCTCAGCCCGTATTTGTTCAGTGGAAGCTTCCAAGTTAGATATGATTCTATGAATTTGGAGACACCTTTCCTCTGCATGAATCACAAATGTATAAGTTAATTAATTCATTACTAGCTAATATATCATTGATGACATCATAATAACAATAATATTTATTATTATATGTTGGACAAATTGATGATCGGTAATTAAGGATGATTAGTACCAGTGGAGTTGAGATATGGCAGAGGAGAGATCTGAGCAAGCCTTGATTTGGCCTTGGATGCAAGAACTGAGACAGCCTAGTTGAGTAAAATAAGAAAAATGGTAGGCCCCATATGGAGTATGAAGGAACCGTCCAGTGCAATGTCCTTATCACCATCGTGCATGGTTGACCACCTGCCCCTGCATTTCATTTTCTTTTTTTTAATCACAGTAATTAAGCTTGACTTTTAATTTACTGATTTATCCTTCAAACGCACAAGAAAAAAAAAGTCAACAGCATAATTAGTCCAAGTCAAACCCTAAATTATTATTAATTACAATAAAAATTACTTCTTGTAATATTCTTTTTAATACTATTCAATATTTAGACTTATACTCTTAACCATCAAATCAATAGTCGCATTCTTTTTCTAAAATTTTGAATGCAAGAGCTTTGGTGATGATTTCTAATCGCAATTTAAAGGCAAATGTGAGTATAAGTTAAAAATTTTAATTTTTTTTTATTAAATTTTCTATTACAGCTCTAAATTATAATAGTGTCGCACATAATTTTTGCTCTTGCTGTCCTTGGATTAATCTGCATGGAAACTCAGAACATGATATCGATGAAGCTCCCACGATACATGAGTAATTTTATAATTATATATTGTACACTAGGGTTATAATATACGCTATATTTGTAACTCTAAGGGTATGTACTGTTTTTTCGTGAAATCAGAAAGTCGTCACTCTTGCTCACGAGGACGTAGGCAGATTGCCGAACCTCGTTAAATCAGTATTTAATTTCTTATGTTCGTTGATTCATGCATTTATTTGCCCTAATTTCTCAACAAATAATAGGGTTGAGGTCCTTGATATGTAAATAGGAAGGTTTAAGAAGATTAATTGGAAAAACAACAATGGAACAACGCGGTTTCATTTAAGTGCAATAAAGCTTTGAAATTGATGATTAATTTCATAGAATTTTCTCAGAAAGATCTCTGAAGCTTCTTAATAGTACATAATTAATATTGACTTTCAATGAAGTCATAAATGCCAAAAAAACCCATGCAATTAATCAAAATCCTCGAACTTGAATCATGCATTAATAATGAAATGAGAAATAGCTCGCAGTAATTAATACCTTTGTTTACTTGCGCACATTCAGTAGCCAAATCAATGGCGGACTTCTTGTAACCAACCACCACAACCTTCTTTCCCTTCATCAACTTGGTGGCTTCTTCTTCATCAAGTTTACAGTAATCCAATGAATGCATCACCCTCCCTTTAAATACATCCTCTCCCTTCCCATTCGGAAACACAGGCAACTTTGGCGTGTCTCCATATTTTCCGATGCACATCACCACAAATTCAAAGTTGCACCACTGCCACAAATGAGAATTACATTTCAATTTTTAAATAATTTTTAAAACAACCCCCTTTCACGTTTGTCAACTTGTTTATTTTGAGTTTTGTTGGTTTATTTCAACATTCCTTAATTTCAAGTTAAATATGATGATTTATTAGAAAGGTTTTGGCACTTCTATAAATATAAAAGCAAGGAATTAATCGAACAACCTCAATGGTATTAGAGTCGTCAGCCGAGACCCCAAGTTCCCAAACTGGTTGACTAGCTAGTGGCCGTCCATCCTCTCCCCATTGAGCCGTGAAACCGGCCTTCTCCCGGTCACCAAGATACCTTATCTCCACAACCTTAGACTTTAAGCGTATGAGAGGCCACAAACCGAAGGCGGTGGCGTAGCCATGAAGATAATCCATAATCTCTATATGGGTTGGGAAGCTCGGATCAGCCCGGTTATTCCACGGGTAGTCCGAGAACTCGTAGTCTGGTCGCGGTGTCTGTAGCCTCGTCGACCGATAGGAACAGTGCTTCCAAACGCCGCCGATCGAGTCGGTTGCTTCGAATAGCACCGGCTCGAATGGCAGCAACTGCTTCGCCGCCGCCAGGCCGCTGATACCACCTCCGATGATAGCTATTCTTGAATTCAAATTCATCGTCATGATCACTATGTAGCAATCACACTAATTGTGTGCTCTATAGAACACACACAAGATTTTAATGAAGGTTGTTGATATAAGATGGAGAGAGTGAGGGAGGGAAGGAGAAGATGTTATGGTTTATATAGGAGAATGGTCAGCTGAATATGTTTAGGGTTAGGGTTTGGAAATTCAGTGAGTAGGAAACAAACTTTCTGGAGGTGAAAAAGAAAAAAAAAGAGTTTGGTAGAAATAGTTGAATTGAATGAGAAAAATTCAAACTTCAAATTTTGGTTCATGGTTGGGAGTTTATTTTCCATCTTTTGAAGCATGATGATCAATCCACTATGTTGAAAAGTGGAGCTTTTAAGGTTAGCTATTCCTAAAACATTCAAAGTATGCATGCATGAGGCATGCATTAAGTTATGGACTATGGTTAATCCCATCATGACCACATATATTACATATAATTATGTTGTTATAGAGATCGATCATTAATAAAAAAAAATTAAAACACTCTTTGTTATACTCTTCAAATAAACCTAGAAACATTCACATATATGCCGCCCAATTCTTAATTTATTTATTTGCATATACAAGACCTAAAACTTACTTTGCACAGTTACACAAGCTAAAATTTTCATATCACATCAAAAATATCACTATGTGGTACGTACGTCGATAATCCACTAACTCTTTTTTTAATTATCTATTTGCTAAGAGATTAGAAATATATTTTAGAAGTGAAGATCTTATATGCATCATCGTGCATGTAAGTATAGCTGAACAATTTATGCAAGATTAATTCATTCATTTAAGCCTGCACAATCCATGTGAGTGCTACTTTATAAAACTCTAATGTGCATGCGAGCCTTGTTATGCAATAAGACATATATTGCATAAAATACCAGCTCTATGTGCTTCTTTATTCAATAAATGGAAATGGACCAGCCACATGGTGTTTTGGTTTGGAATGTTTGAACATTCCTCTTTGACGTGACCGTCAATTCTTACAATTACTTTGAACGATTTAATATTATGATCGGCACGAGCCTTAGTTAGGCTGATTAACATTATAATTATATGCCAAAGTCGCATTATATTTTCATTTATTAGACTATTAATCCCTATTATATATATATATATACCAGCGATTAATAAGGGGGAAAGTTATGGGGCATTTCCTCCAAGTTTGAACGACCCAACAATACCTAATATACACGTGCTAATGGAGTCGAGACCGTTGACCATGTGGTATCCTTAAAGCCATTTATTCAAATTTATTATTTTGTGATTTGCATTTGTTTTGCAGTCAAAGTTGAAGTCATTTCAGGGCTTTCAAGGGTGGCGGGGAAGACTCGAGTGTAATCTTAGGCAGTGCCACATATTGGTTTCTTTGAAAAAGTAAAATACTAAGCATACATATACACTCGAAAGAGGCTAGGTAGACATATGTTCTTTGTTAGCACTTAGTTTATTATATAATTTTATCAATTCTTTTACTTCTTATGCCATTATCTTCATTTTACTTTTCTTTTGCAATGAATTTGGATACATATTTAGGAATTTAGATTTACTTAGAAATTTTCTTATTTTAGAAATGTGATGTTGTTTTTACCGGTCCTTCTTTTAGTTTACAAATTGGTCAATTGTATTGTTAAAACATGTTGAGGAACTTATAGACCCGAAAGGGTTAAGTTTTCTTTACTTGTAAGTATCACATTCTACCTTGAAAAGAGTATTCACGATGTTATTTTATATAATGCCGTTTATAGAAAAAAGAAATGTTTGAAGTTTCAAAGAATAAAAGACATGGAAGAGTATGAATCGGCCTTTGAAATGAATGGATCAGAAAATGCAAAGACTTGCTCAACAAAATGACAACAAATCTTGTTTGATTTATAATTATTTAATTTTATATACTTTGAGTTCTTAAAAAAAGTATATAATTCTCTTTAAGGAGAAGGAAAATTTATAGCAATGCTTCTAGAGTTTCAAATTCAAGTTGGTTTCCTTTTCTGTATACTTAATAACAAGAAAAGGGGGGATTTACATGCATACCACTCAATTCCTATGTTTTTACATATCTAGCACCCAAACTTCAATTTTTTGCATGCAACTCATCACCTTTACCATGCATAAAAAAAAGTGTATTTTAGTAATTAGAACGTAAAATGATGGGTGTTTTTGATGTGATATGAAATATATAGGTTGTGAGAATGTAAGAAAATAATATTTAGGTGTTAGATGTGTTTGTAAATTAACAAGAAATGAGTGGTATGTATGTAAATGCCCATAAATATGTAGCGTGCATTGGGAGGATTTCGATTCAAGCTTGGATAGTATAAGTAGGAAGAGGGAAAAACTACTACTTTGAAGATGCAATGATGCATGCCAGCCTTTTCTTCCACATTCCTTTATTATTATTATTATTATTATTATTTTTATTTGGCTTACAATTCAAAGGGAATTAGTATTACTGAGCCAATATTGTGAAACTCTAATTCCAAGAATATTCAGGAGTTATTGTGTGTTATTCAAGTATTATTGATGTGCTATTGTGTTATTATAACACTATGAATATTCTCAGAACACAATAACATTTGAATACCATACAATAACACATGAATAACACACAATAACATCTGAATAACATGAGGGGAATATTCTCTTGTGTTATCGGGTCGTTCACCTCCACGGCGTAATTTCATTGGACTCGTTAATTGGCCTCGGCACGTAGCTCTACGTGCGGAGTCCTGATGTAATATTTTTTTCCAACATTCTCTCCCAGTTAAAGCCTCCAAGACTTTAAAAGTAACAGAGAAGAGAGAGAGAGAGAGAGAGAGAGAGAGATGATTAGCTGATATTGTTAACTAAATTTTGTTTAATTTACTTTACAAGATCGAAAATAAATATGAAAGTTTTTATCAATTTTTGTATTGATCTGTGAGATGAAATTATGAACGGGAATATATATATATAAGATTAAATATATTTTTACAAAATATGAAGAATTATATCATTATATGTAGTCCAAGAGAACGTGATTACGTTTTGCATGTATTTACACTTCTCACACGTAAGGTTTCATATTTACACTATAACGCTCAAATTTTTAATGTGACATAAAAAAAAGCACTATTACGCTTTTTAATGCATAGAATTTAATCACAAAAGTATAATGCATGTAAATATAAAAGTTTGGGTTTCAGACATGTAAATACATAAGATTTTTGTGATATGTATGTAAATTTCCTTAAATTTATTGGGGTGTCGTAGTCAAATTTTAGTTTGAGAACATTTTTCTTTCAAACTATCAAGGAGGGAGAAGAGAGAGAGAGTGTGTGTGTGAGAGAGAGGGAAGGCGCTATCCCTTTCCACTTTGGGAAGCGGGTCTCTTTCTCAAGCCAGTGTCTCTCGGATGGCATTAAGCATTTGTTGTTTCAACTCTTGGATTTGCCGGTTCACGACCTCTCTTATGCAATCCATAATATCAATGCTTTTGTTGTGAGTTACTTTTTCGTGGGTTACGTTTTCGTTCATTTTTTTTTATTTTTAAAGGAGTCGTCAGTTTGTCTATTGTCTTTTTTTTTTAATAAGTCTCTCTTCTGGATCATGTGAATGATCAAGAGAAGAGAGTGATTGAAAATGATGAACATACGACAAAGAAGGCAAACAAGGGAAATAACATGGAGAGCCTACGCACGATAAACCTTGCAATGATAGGTCGAGTTTGCTCCTTCAAACAAGATCAACTTGGACCAATATCCATGAAAGAAGGCCCATGTAAACTACCCACAATCAGAGATTCAGGTGTGTTTGCCTGTTATAGGGTCGAGAGTTCTCCCAAGGGGACGTATCCCACTTAGTTTATTACATCTTGGGGGTTGTTCAAGAATACTCTTGATCCAAAGGAGTTTTGTTTAGTTAGTAGTGACAAGAGATATCAAATAATAGTTATTTCACATGAGAATGTTTCAATGCTTTCAAAACTCCAGCTAAGCCGTGGTGCGGAGAGCGAATCTCTCACGGTTCCATATGGGTAATAAACTTATTGACGTGCAGATGATGCAAAATAATTGAATCATCCTGATGAAAAATCTCAATACGTCAATGCACATCCGAGTCATAAGGGCAGAGAACAAATAGTTGTATCCTAAATGAGTGTCAGCTCATCGGTAATCAAATCATCAAGATGATATCAAAGAATGCAAAAGGAGAGGCAGGGATCAACATTATTAGTCAAAGGAGGAGAGAAGTAGTCCCTAATAGGTAGAGATAAATAGATCATCCCAAGCCAATATGACCCTAAGTCTACCTAGTCGTGAAGGTAGTGAACCCAACAAGTCCAGAGATCCCCGGTCAGTAATTCGTGAATTGTGTCGTCTAGAGGACCTCGGTAGCCCTAAGGTCAAAGAAAAGAAACTTTCTTATGACTATCAGGTGGAGCTCTATGAGATGGGACGTATACCTGCTAAAGTAGCGTGGATGCCGCTGGAATGGGGAGAAATTGGAGGTTCAGGTATAGAGTTGCAAACACTCCCAACAAAAAGGATTCACACTTCATCTGGGTCGAGGAGGCTTCTAACAACCTAAGCATGCTAGATAACTCCTAAGTAGCAATTTATGTTAGGCTAGTGAGGTTGAAGAAGCGCGGGGCTTCTGCTCGAAACATGCATATGATGTAGTTAGCTAGAGTGGTCCTTAGATGTTGTGGAGACCCTATTATATGACTTGGATGAAGGTCATACCATGCAACCCATTTTAAAATCGATCCGAAGGCCAAGCACAAAAGTAAGTGTTAGTTTTAAAAAATCCTAACAATTTTAATCCTAAATTTTAGATTATCTCATTCTTTTATTATTAAGATTTTGAGTAGAAAATTTATAATTGTAAAGTTCTTAATGAGCGTAGATTATAATTTTCATAGCATCTCCGATCAACTAAAAATAAACAAAAAAAATAAATCAAGCATGCAAACATTCAAGAAGAACAATAAACAAGCCCAAAATAATGAAAGGCCTATGCCACTTGGTCGGTGACATATCTCATAAAAGGAAAAGGAAGCCAGCTTTGCATAAATACATGTCTGGTCATAAATCTATATATCAATAAGATTTTGAATTAAGGTACTGGACTTGAGCAAATTGATTCTGATCTTCGTCAAGTGGCTCCGCCTGTCTGGCACCTCGAAACTTGTGCAGTACCTTATTTTTAATACAAACTCTTCCTAGGAATCTAAAATGTACATTAAAAAAAAAGAGCTCAACTTAGACAAAAATAATGTCAGCGAGAAAGCCAAACAGGCATACAACGTGTTTGGGTCATGCCTGGTGGGAGAGCTAAGCAGTGCCTACAGAAAATGGTTAGTAATAATCATTACGCTGCTCCATTTTTTTATTGCACTTATGTGTAGGTGTATATATGACATGATCTCCTACAGAAGATTGCATAATATACTATTATGCATATCAAAACAGACACACAATAGCACATGAAAAAACCCAAAAGTGATGCATGACTAGAATAAACGAGCCCACAAAAAATAAAAATCAGATGCGTCCAAAAAATAGTTTTTTAATTGTAATTTTTATTCGAAATAAGAAAAAGGGAAAAAATTCATCTATTTAAGTTTTAAAATAAATATTTTATTGATATGTATTAATATTTTTTGTTATCTTAAACTCAGAATTTAAATATGGGCACAATCGTCGGTCGCCGATAACACTGACAAATAAACACCGACATAGCAGTTGACTCATGTTTTATTAAATTTATTTTTCTTTTGACGTTGTGCTTTTAAGTTCTACAATTTTTTTTCTTTTTAAATAAAATTTTCATGTTATCCTAATTAAATTGTGCTATTTTTTTATTATATTCACATGTAACATCAAAATTTAAATCTTTGTAAATGAATCATTTAATTTTAACATGAAAAATATAGTTAATATTTTAAAAATTAAAAAAAATTATATTTTTACATGATATGAAAAATTTGACCTGTATGAATTTAAGAATTTAATTTAACTAATATATATATATATATATATAATATAAAAATTTAATGACCTGTATGAATTTAAGAATTTAATTTAACTAATATATATATATATATATATAATATAAAAATTTAATGACCTGTATGAATTTAAGAATTTAATTTAACTAATATATTACGCA
>NW_018164540.1:360259-391675 GCF_001263595.1 Phalaenopsis equestris
TTTGTGATATATATATATATGCTTATATTTTTTTGTGGGTAAATGGGAGGGTTGATAGATAAAAATAATATTAAAATATTTTGAGAATCAAATGACTGTTTTGGTAAGGAAAATAATGGAGTGAAAAAAATATGACTAAAATTAAATATGGAGGTGCAAAAGTAGGGTGCCTACTTAGCAAAAATAACTAATATAGGGTCAATCTTAGGACCAAACAAATATAACCCTATTTTGTTTGGATAATGATCCAAGGAAAAAGATTTAAGGTGAACCAATATTCTTCTTTCAGGTGGTTCATGAGGTGAAAATGATACGAGTTAGAGATGATGATCTTCAATTTAGGGTTACTCTATTGTTGGAGACATATTCTTTTGTCTAAAAAAAATAAGAGGAAAGAAATATATGAATATAGGAGAAAAGTGATAAAAAAATGCATAATTTTTTGTACATTTCAATCTTCTTGGCATATGCCTACTATGAGGGGAGGAGGGAGTGAGGGAGGGAAAAGGAGAGAAGAAGAAGATCAAGTGATTACTAACTCTCTTAATAATTATTATTTTCTCTACCATAACATGAATTCAGCTCTCAAAAAATAAAAGGATTCCTTTCGAAGGAAGAAGAGGAAAATTTATGAATGATGACTAATTCAGGATGTATTGACATAGATCTGACATGCATCATCATAACTAGCATTTCTTGGTAGCTTGGAGCATTTGGTGTTCATATTCTTTATGGCTTAACCATGTTGGAGATCACTTGACATATGGCAAGTTTGGATGATGTCACTTGCATGTGGAAATAAGCTGATGGTGACATTGAGAGAGTTATTTCAAAATTTGATGGTAATATGGGGAGGTTTTGGTAAAACATTTTTGAGGTGATGCTTTCTCCTTATGGGAAGTGGCTACATTGAGCCTCTTAAATGGTTGAATCAAGTGACATCAATCATTAGCAACTAGATAGAGGCACAAGGATGAAATCCTTATGAATATGATGAGCAAGCCCTTAGAGATTTAAAGGAAGATTTTGGTTGTGAAAAGTAAGGATATTTTTGTGTATAAATTTGGGAAGAGTTGATCGATATAAGGAGAGTAGAGTAGGAAAATGATGTTTTTGATAGAATCAGAATGACAAGAATTTTGTAAGAGCTAGTCTCAAAAGCAATGTTGATCTTCTCTAAGGACAAGTTTAGATTTAGTCATTCTTAAATTTATAGACTTGAATAAAATACAACTATAAATTTATCATGTTATATAGACAATCTTAACTCCCTTATCACTATTTATTTTTTCCTTTTTTGATAAGTCACATAATAATATAAAATTCCATAAGTTTAATTTTCTAATTAATATTTTATCAAGCATGATAAAATAATATGATCATTTTTTATTATTTATTCTTTCTATTATGATATTAGATACATGATTATTAAAATCTCGTTAATTTCTTATGTAATAGATGCAACCTCCTCATCATAGTCTACCTAACGCCTTGTCCCTATTTTCACTCTTTCTTTATTTTTTTTTCTTTTTTTGCTTTTTACCCCATTATTTAATCCATACTTACAAGAGAGTCATAACTCCCATATTTTTTTCTCATGATACTCATTGGATCTCATCATCAAGAATGCCTTACCGCTTTTCTACTTCTTCATGCCACTAAATGATACCATTTTTGTCAATATCTTGTCCTCAAGAATGTCTCACCACTTATTTAATTCTTCATGCCACTAAATGCTACCAGTTTTGTCAATTTCTTATCTTCAATCTTATCACTAATATGCGACGATTTTTTATATCATAACTGATAGATTGTGGTCATCAAAACAAGCCTAAATTTCTGTAGAATTCTTCTCCCACACAAACCTCCACTTGTTGATTTCTCTTACATCAACAAATATTGACATCTACTTTCATTTTTCATCTTTCAATTTTAAAATGTTACCATTGACCGCTCACCAAACTCCCACAACTATTGAAATATCGACCTCTAACCTTGCCTTACTTCAAGAAAAAGATTGCTCGTATTTAAAAAAAGAAAAAGTCAAAGATAGACAGATATTACCAAGTCTTTGTTATCTCTAATTTTTTTGAGTAAAAAATATTGGGTAAATGTGAGTTAATACATTTGATTGTAACTTTTTATGCATCTTGCAATATTCTTTAGACATAAAAATATTAGTTTTGTCAGGGTATATTAAGTGTAAGAGAGTAACACTTGTGAGAAATTTGTCCAAATAAATTTTAAATGAATTGCTTAAGAAATTTCTTAAACTTGAGAGTGCTTAGGTTTTGAAAAATTACAGAATTTTATTTAGATTTACTAAACCTCAACTCAAAAAATGTTTGCCTAATTTAACAATTATGATATAACAATAGATGTATATTTAATTTTCTTACCTCGAAAGTCTTTATTTTTAGTTTGTTTTATTATAATCAATTTTGTTGCACTCTTCATTTTATTCAAAATTTTGGATACAATATATTAATAACTTACTTGTAGAAATTTATCTAATATATTTTTAATTTGACCTAATTTCCCCAAATGATGATGCCTAAGCTATTCCTTAACTTTATGGGCAAGATGAATTTATTTTGTTCTTGATTACCATTTTTAATGACTTTGAACTGCTTCATGCTCATCTCTTCTTACTTTAAAATTATCAGTGATTTATTATTATTATTATTCAAATTCATGATATAACTATCACAAAATTTAGTTTGCATTAATATTACTATTTGGGATCATCCTACTCACATTTTTCGTTATTAATCCAAAGTGGATCCTAGACATTAAGATAAAGAATGCACTATAATAGTCTCTCCTATAATAATTATTTTCATTCTGCCAATAATTTGAAATTGTGATCATTTTATCACAAAAAATCATATTTTTCATCTTCAAGAAAATTACCATTAGTATTCATCTATCTCCTCCTTCCATATTCTTATATTTATCATAAATCTTGTTTAAACTCTACTGAAGAGAAATATGCCAACCAAACAAAAGGTTTGAAGCAAAAAAAAATAAATAAATAGGTTTCGGTTATGAGAAAAAAATTGCCTGTTGATTGCATACGTCAACCACACAGTGTATGTCTTTAGTGATCCTTTTTCATTTTTTGAACTTTCAAAGTTTTCAATGGACACAATTCTCTATACTTAATTACATTTTAAATGCATTAAATATAATATGACGTCTTGTGAACTGTTTCCATAAATTTCATCCAAAATTGACCCGAGCTAAAAAAAATCAATTTTGATATTTAATTCTAGAGGCAAATAGCAATCATATGTCATTTTCGCGGGCATTAATGTCTGGGACTAAAACAAAAAAAAAAAACATGCATGCATTTAAGATAGAAAAACAAGCATGCATTCATACTTCATTTTGTAAGAAGGATTGAAACAATTGATCCAAGCTTTTGTTAGTAATGACCATTTTTTGTCAAATATTAGTAAAGACAATAACCCATTTGCTCTATTTAATGTTTAATGTTGATTTCTCATAATGTCATGAATTTGATTCATAAAGACTAATAGAAAAAATCCCTCCTTCCATTTCGTGTTGAAATTTTCCAATTAGAACTATTAAATTAACTCCTGGTTTTCCTAAATATCATAATTTCTAAGTACCTGGCCATAAATTCAAGCATGCATTTCACTTGTTACTTAAAATCATGTAATATGGATGACATGGGCCTTTGCAATGTTTGCCCATTTAGTGTGCTTAGGGAATGGGCTTGTAATGATTTGAAAAAACATAATGGGCCCGAGCAACTTAAATAAAATATTAAAAATAATCAATGAACAATAATAATAATATAGGAAAAACAAAGACCATCGGTATGTAATGCATAAAAGTGCAAATAAATCAAACAAGTCTGAGTTAAGGTGTTTATGTACATTAAAAAAGGGCTAAATTAGAGCTTAAATGCGTGATTACTTAAATATTTTTATTGCTTACAATATTTTTATGAATATTTTTTTGTATGTGAAAAATATATGAAAAATATTAGAATGAATGATGTAGACAAAAATAATGAACCTTCATGTTGAATCCTTTTAGAACGTAGGGTCCCGTATTGCCGCAATAGGGGAAAATCATATTTTTAGAAGAAAGTGTGGAAGAAGATGATAGATGTGTTGCTAGAGCTCAAATTCTTAACTTATTTCTTGAATCTCCGGGAGAGGGAGAAATAGCTTTTGAAGGATCCATCTTTTCCCCCTCTATACTAATGAAAGATGAAGAATTACATGATTACATCTCGTACAGTGTTACACATGCCTATTATGTTTTAATGAAAATATTGTGATACGGGTGTAAGTGGGCCATAAATACGGATGAACGTATATGCTCTAATGCAATGATGGTCTTCTTCAGTGGTTAGTTTATCTCAAGCTAGTTCGACTACTTCGGTAGGTGGACTCAGTTAGACCAATTCGCCAGGTAGGCTCAGTTCAGCCGCCATTGGACCACTACTGCCGCCATAGAACCACCATATTCTGACCACCGCCATCGCCGGACCTCTGCTGCCCAACCATCACCGCTGTCATCGTCGGACAACCGCAACTACCTATGACAATGGCATCAAACCTTTTTGGCACTTGACCTCCACAACTAGTATTCCTTCATAATAGTTGGATCGTCGTCACTTCCCCAATATTTCCACCACCCCGCTAGCAGAAGTCAAGTTGATAATCCCCACTCGTGTAATATTGCTTCTAACTATCAAGAGCCGGTAAAATTTTATAACCTACATTGACATAATGAAACTACTTCAATTAGGCTAGGCACCGGGAATTTTATTCTTTTAGATTTTCCACGTAAATTACCTGGGTGTCCTCTCTATCAGGTCTTCTTTTATCTCTTTGTATGTTGAACTATCATATAATGCTAAGACGTTAATGTATTATTCAGCCATCGTGAATTCTCCAACAAACAACACTTCTTATGAAAATGAAATTACATGGGAACTGCTCTTTGATAGCCTAATCGGCCAACAACTTTACATTTGGTCAACAATTATGGAGCAATGGGATATTCATGATAATGTCATTATTGTAGTCATTGAACTATAAATTTGTCCTTGAATCATGCAAAGGAATTAAGCCACTATGAATAATTTCTCAAATAATATGTGTAAACTATAATTTCATATAAATTTCTTGAGATTTGTTTTTATATTAAACTGTAGTTTACTGTCTATGATGCATAAATTGTATTATCTCTGGTGTCTTTTCTTTGTTGATGTCGTCTTTCGCTACTTTCAGCCAAGCCTATGAAAAAAAAACTTGACATTCACAAATAGTTTGTGTTTGGATCGTTAAGTAATTCGTGTTCGAGTCATTCGTCAAGCAAGTGAGCTGAACATAAATAATTTTCTTAGCTCGATTTATAAACGTGTAAAACACGAATAAAGATTTGTTCGTTAGTGTTGGGTTGGTTTTTGCTCAAAATAAATAAATAAATAAATAATATCATTATTTATGATAAATATAATGTTATGAATGTAAATACATAAGAGTCGGCTGTTATGCATATAAACTCTCCTGAGAAAAATAAGTGGGACGAGCAGAGCTTTGTCCCATCACGAACCGGGACATATAACATATTGATGTGATAAAAGTGGTGCAACAACCAAAAAGTAAGCTTCCTCAATGGCAGAAATAAAATTAATTATGACCTAATTAAAATATTAGTTTTTTTTAATTTAATAATAATAATATAATTAGTCCTATCCTTAGTCTGATGAAACGAGGAAATTACATTGAGTTTCATCTAGCCCACAAGCTACAGTACTGCCATCTAGCCCATTGGAGTTGTCGACCCCCCCATTCCTACTTGATTTCTTGTCTTATCTAGCCCTTCCTTTCCCTAGCACTTTATTTGTCTGCCTACTTCCTATTCCATCAAACTTCTATTTCTATTCCCTACCTATTGTTTCTGCTATTCCTCATTATATGCATGTATTGTTTGCTTTGGTTATGGTTAGTTTTTAGTCTTCCAGCTTTTTAGAGTACTGTCCAAGACAGTCACCACCGGGGTTGTTTTCCCTTATAGGGTTTTATTCAAAGGCGAGAAATTGCTCTGATTGTAACTTGTTCGATGTGGTGATCTTCTCCAAATGTTCGAGTGGTGCTCCACCTGTAACTCAATCCCACAGGTGTTGCGGGATCTAGACATACCAGTTGTTCTTGTGGTGTATCTATAAATCAATAAAACAGGAGAACGATCGACGATGCTAAAAATAGAACGAGAAAAAATCAAACAAAAAAAAAAACACACAGATTTACGTGGTTCGACAAATTGCCTACGTTTACGGAGTTGCAGAGGATTTTAATACTTGAGTAATTTACATCAGTCAATCAT
This sequence comes from Phalaenopsis equestris, assembly GCF_001263595.1. Classification (NCBI taxonomy): domain Eukaryota; kingdom Viridiplantae; phylum Streptophyta; class Magnoliopsida; order Asparagales; family Orchidaceae; genus Phalaenopsis; species Phalaenopsis equestris. The sequence goes on from NW_018164540.1 coordinate 366,632, forward strand.
CTCAACTTACAAGAGGAATCTCTCACTTCGTTGCTCTCTTTTTCTTTCTCTACATCGAGGTACACCGAAAAAACTCTACACCGAGATACACCAAAGAAGATAAACTTACAAGAGAAATAAATCTAATTTCTCTTTTGCCACAAGACACCAAGAAGAAGTCAAGGGAGAATCATTTTCTTCTTCTTCTTTCTTCTTGCTTCTTCTTCCTCTACCGCAAGGAACTACTCCTCCTTGCACTTCTCTTCCACTATCTCGTGGAAGCCCGAAAAACTCTTCCTCTATCCCGAGGAAATCCGAAGAAGAAACACAAAATCATGACTTCAAAAAATTGAAGGAGACCCGTGTGATACCTTTTATCACGAACATGAGGGGAGCGCAGGGATGCTTCACTTCATAATAGAGGAAGGCGGGAGCGGTTGACGCCTACAGTTCACGACTGGACGAAGCGAAGCAAAGCTTCTGGCGCGCGGGAGCAGGCTGAGCCACCGATTCGCGAAAACAACCGAAGCTTCGCTTCAGTTCGCGATCGGGAGGCAGAAAATCAGACTCCAACGCTTAACAACAGGGATAATTATCCTTCCCAATTTCTGTCGTCGTTCTCCTAGCCACTGCACTGGCCTTCCAACCCCTCTTCCTATTTTCGTCAAGCAATCCAGCCGCCTCTCAGCCAATGCACAAGCACTATGGTCCTTCTTCCTACCACTTTCCTTGATTCCAACCGCCTTTCAAGAATCGCACAAGCTTTACATGCCTCTTCCTAGTGCTGGCAAACCCCCGGGGTACCAGTTCCTACAGTTTTTCACCACCCAGCACCAATTCCCGTTGTTGTACAGTCCACCGCCACCTCTCATATTCCCTTCCACGTCGCCACCACTTGCTGTCAGCCTCCTCCCAACAAATCACCCTCACTTCTCCATCATTTGATGATGTAGCTCTGGGTTGTCAACCATCTTCCAGCACGACAATCGCTTTCGTCCTTCCCTTCCATGCTATTGCTCTCCTTTAGAGAGCCATTTTTGTGTTGTTTCTTTTTTTTTTTTTTGCAGCGAGTTTTTGTTATGTGTTGTTTACAAGTTTGTGTTGTTTTGTTAAGGATTTATCGTTATAGTTTTAAAAATTTATCTATAAAATTTATCGTTTGGTCTTGGTTTTGGTTAAATCTGGTATTAAGCCCCATAAAGAGTCATGATATACGTGGCAGAGAAACGAATAACAGAGTAATGTAGCATTTTACTGAGCAATACACCTTGAAGATAGAGTAACCACACATCTCGAAAATAATGTAACAACACCTAGAAGGTAGTTAAATGCTCAACCCACATTACATTGTAGCAACACACCCTAAGAAGGTGTAACAACACCCCGTAGATGGAAAAACACGCTCTTCTCATACAGTGTAGCAAAGTATCTCGAAGATAATATAATGATGCATCCCAAAGATGGTGTAATGATGCATCCCGCAATGCCCCATAATAATTGCTTACAATCATCATACTCATGATATAATGGCTTTTATAAGACTCATGAAACTCTCTCTATTACAACTCTCCACTATGACTTTTATGACTAAATATTACATAAGTGGTCCGCTAATCGTGCAACTCCCAACTAAGTAATTTGCGGTCTACGGATGTTGTCACTGCTTACGTAGCTATCAACTCCGGTCTACGGATGTCATCACAACTCATGCAACTCTGAACTTTGTCTTGCAGTCTATAGATGTTACCACAACTCATACAGCTCGTAACTCCACCCTATGTGGCATACATATGTCATGTTATCACAGTTCATGCAGCTTGCAACTATGGTCTTTGTGGCCCATGGACGGTATGACAACTTCGCATTATGATCTATGTGACCAACTACAACATAAACCATTGTAAACTCACGTAGCTCCCGACTCCAGCCTCAACTATCTATGGATGTTAAACAACGATCTACATCTCACATGGCCAACTGCTACCGTGAGTTTCAACTACACCCTCTATGACAAATTGGTGATGCACTCACCATCTACAATATTCACGACAGACTACTACCTCCATACCATTGTGCATCAACCTTGTAATTTCATTTTCTCTAACTCAAGAGAGGTGTAAGCATGTATACTCAGCAGTATATAATGGGTTATTTTAACTTGTTATGTCACTTGATTTTTTCTCCTTTAGAGGATTTTCCACATAAAAAGTCGGCGTGTCTCATCCAACTTACTTCTATTTTATTATGTGAGAGTATGTTGAATTCTACAACACTAAGACAAAAAATAATCACTATACTGTTGTGAATCCTCTAACACACATCAATTCTCTTTATTTTCATTCTTTTAACGAAATTTCTTAAATAAATTTTGTTATATCTTGCATATTAAAGATAAGTGGTAAATATTTATTCCACAAAGGAATTTTTTAAAAAATGTTTATTTTACAACTATTTATGATCCTTTTTATTTTTATTCTTTTGATGAAAATAATTAAATAAATTTTATTTTTTCTAGCAAATTAAATTTATATCTTTCGATGCCCTAGAGGCTACAAAATTAGTCTGAGCAGCCAACCCTATTAAAGTATCACAAGTGTGATTTTTAAACTTTTTAGGACACGAGTAATTTTAAATCCTATCTTTTGAGATAGTTAGAGGGTAGGGATTGTCTATTATCACAATTATTTTCATTATTATTTTTTTTATTTTATTAATATTTTAATTTGAATTAAAACGCATTTAACTTATGGAGTTCTTACATAACAATCACTTAAAATATTAAATATAATATTTTGACAATTTAAACTTAAAAGTTAACATTTCAAGTACAAAAACCCATGAATGGCTAGTTAAGTGAGTCTGACTTTAATGAAAAAGGAGAAATTTTTAGGGGTTGAAATATTAATTTTTAAATTTAAATGATCGTCATGTAAAAAATCTTAATATATTTGATTAGGTTATAATTATTTTTAAAAGCATTAAAAACACATAACACTTATTTTTAATATTTTCAAAATAATTTATTTCTTTTTCAAAAGTTAAAATAAAATATGTAAAAAAAATGCAGAATAAATATTTTTTAAAAGTAAAAAACCAAAAAATAAAATAAAATTAATCCTAAATAAACCTCTTGTTTCCAGAACGCCGCACGTGGGAAGTTAAAACACCGCCTAGCAAACGGAAAACGTTAAGCGCCTCGAGCGCCAACAGCCCCAGCCCCCGGGCACCTCGGGCATCTGGATCGGCTATTCGGCATCTCCCTCGCCCAAATTCCGATTCTCAGCATCTTCCTCCTCAATCCAACGGCCCTGATCTCCCCTTTCTCCACTATAAATCGCTTCCTCCCGCACAACTCTGAACCCCCCCACACCAAACCCAGATCCTCTCTGCTCCTCTCCCTTCTCCCCAAATGGAGCTTGTCCTTGAATCGGCGCTCGAAGCAATTATATTACGCTATTCTGCAACTCTCGCCGGCCACATCTGGACCTGCATCGCCTTCTTCGCTGCAGCCCTAGGCCTCTGGCGCCTACGCTTCTTCGGATCTCGATCGGAATCCAAATCCATCGCCCCCACTGTTCACGTTCCCCCATCGAAGCCGGCGATCATCCCGTCGGCGGTTGTTTCACCTCCGGTACTGGATTGCAGCGATCGGATTGGGACGGAATCGTCGACCAAGGGAAGGTTCACCGCTTACTTCCTCGCCGAAGATGAGACTCACGGCGGCCATGAGGACGAGGAATGGGTACCTGAAGGTTTTAGTTACGGTGCAGACTGTTGGGATTGTTGGGATTGGGAATGGAGTGCGGATCTGGGTTGGTACGGTTGCCAGGATCGATCGGCGATTAACGGCAGTGTTGTGAAGCTGTGGAACAGTGGCGGGAGAGGATTTGCGGTCGTGCCGGCGGTTAGTGAGCAGTGGAATTAGGGGCGGAGTGGGAATTTGGTTCTGAACGAATTGTTTGTAGATAAGTATTATAAAGCCCCGCGTTCGCCAGCGCTCAAACGCTGTATTGGCCAACGCCAGGCGTGACGGCGATGCTTCGCCGGAGAAATTTTTTTCGTTCTGTACCTGTTACTTTCTCCTTTGCGACGAAATCAAAGTTTTTTTTTTTTTTTCCCCTTCCCTAACCCCTTCAAAAACAATTATGCCTCCTTCACTTTCTCTTCAGGCCAAATTAGGAAGGAATACTAGATATGGTTATGATAAAAAAATATTCCGTCTCGAAGTTTGCATGTTTGAACAACCAACTACAGGCCGTCATGATGTCCGCCGATGACGTATATGATGATGTTGCCGCTGCTGATTGGCTCCCCGAGATGCGATGTCTAAATGAAATATTTTGTGGATGAATGTAGCTAGGACATTATGATATATTGGGGTGATATTTATCCTTTTCACGATAAAATATTACATACTGAGTTCAGATGTAGCTCTGAGTCGAGACTCCAATAATATCTTATCATATGTGTGTGGCTGGGTCCACCTAAAAAATGATGAAAAAATGTTAATTGTTGTGTTATTTTAAAACAACTCCAATAACACCACAATAATACCTCAATAACACCCAGGAACAACGCCACTAACAACCGCCCAAAGTATCACACAAATAACACCGCGGTCTATTGTGGCGCTATTGAAATGTTATTAAAGTCTTTTCGTCATTTTTTAAGTGAGCCCAATCAGATACAAATGAAAATATTCTCCATAGGCAAGATTTTTTCCATTTTCACACATAATATCTTTTTTAAAATTAGGGGTGGGGAATTTACTCTATGAAATTTATAATATTTCTATATAAATAATAAAATTTAATATTTTTCTATGTAATTTAAATAATTTAATAGTTTTATTTTAATATATTTTTTATATTTAATAATGTAACCGCCCTTAAAAATAATAATGCTGCAATCTTCCCTGATAATTGGACATTCATAAATCCCTTTTTGTTTTTAAACCACGGAGAATAAAAGCAATTATGAACATTAAATTAAGAATAATTTTATTTTAACAGATTTTTTTTGCAATAATTCATGTGATGCAACTGATGATGCCAATTCAATAGATGGGGCCGGGAGAGTAAGTGCCACTGTCATTCAATTTAAAATTGTGGGAATTATGTACGTACCAACTAATGCTTATGTATTTGCATGCCTAACACGTAAATTTAATTTTTTTATATTTACACCCATGAAATCTATGTATTAGGTTAAAAAATATTAAAATTTTTATACATATAAAAGTATGTCGGCATGAATCTTGAGATAGATAAATGACCCATGAGATGACATTGACGATCGACCATAGTAGTTGACGACTGTGGCGAAACTTGTCAGGAGAAGTTCTGCAGGGCGGGGATCAGTCCTCAAGACGATAAACATGAAACTTTCTTTTGGATCAAATATCGATCGAGCTGTGGCTTATCTGACGATCAAAAACTCTCACGATCGAATCACTCTCTGCTTTTATTATTTGCGAATAACTCTATAATAATTAAAAAATTGTGCTGATAATGAGAAGACTAAAATGTACTTTTGTATCGTCGATTCCTACGGGTAAAAGTAAAGATTTATCATGATATATGATAATTATTTGATGGTGAAACTTTTGCTCTCATGATTGAGCACATCTTAATCCCATTGGTTGTATGAAGATTCCGTAATAGAAGTCTTGTCCGCCTCCTCATTAATGCAATGCTCTCAACGCACTTTTTTAAAAGTGATTTTGTCTGTTGTTGGAAAAAAGTTGCATCGACCGATTATTAGGAGTTTGGACAGTTTATGACCAAAGAATTTTATTTTTTTTAATATGCAGGAAAATTTTGCCATCCGCTCATATTTTAGCTCTCAAGTGAATTCATATAATACAACGCTAATCTCAACAAGATATTTTAATATAGTACTAACAAACTATCAACATCATTATTTATTTGTACTAAATGTAATATTATTTAAAATGATTGTCACTGATATGATCTTTATAATTGCAACTTGCAAGTTGTTTTAGATGTAGAGAGTTTCAAACTCACATATGTTAGATCAGTTGGTAGGCATCTGCTTCGTGAGTTGGTCTGGGGTTCGAATCCCCCCAGCGAATGATGTTATATGGGGGTGGTACTCGAGTGGTTAGGCGCATGGGTCCAACCCAAATCTAACGGGTTGTGAGCCAGAGGTGGTTGGCAGTTCCGCCTGTCAATCTATTCGATCATGCTCAAGGCATAGACCATAGAGACTAGGGGAAATATGAGAGAGAGAGAAAGGAGGAGAGTAGGTGGACTTGCTCCATCGGGGTGAATGGGGTGTTTCAAGATTTTTAGACTTATTTATTTAGTAAAAATAGAGGTTACAAGAGGGGCACTAACAAGCCTCTTTACATGAAAAATTTTCTCTTATTTATATATGATAAGAGGATAAAGTATGAAATTACATGATTATCATTGCTTTAAGGAGAGTGGCAGGAGTATTCTAGTCTCTCTGTCTGGCTGTTAGATTTTTTGGAGATCCATGTATACCATTTTCTTACATGTGTGTGTGCATGTTGGGATTATTTTGTTACCTAAAGTATGTACGATATATTTAATAATTTAAGGTTCTTTAAATGCTCTCAATGCTAGTGTGCTAATAATATCGTGGTTTATAAGGATTTTTTTGGTTGAAGGCAAATAGAAACAGCAGATTCTCTGTGTTGTAAATGGAATATTGAGTGGTGAAGTGTTGGATTTAACAACTTTATTGAATCATCATAATTTAAAACTAAAAATATGTATAAATTTGCAAGGAGACTCCTAGTGATGATAAGATAGATCAAGTTTATCTTACACAATGTAGTGTGGCACTAAGTTATGCCAATGTATATATCATTTAATATAAGGAGAACCACTTTAATGTTGTAGAGCCTAATGTTTCCTAACAATAGAACATTCTTTACAACAAAATATTTATAAATTATGATTTATTTCATCAAAGTATTTTGAAAATTTTATTTCATTCTTTTTTATATAATTATTTTATAACGTGTATGTATGCTATACTAAAAATAATAGGGCTAAAATTTTCTATAATGAAGATCTAAGGAAATCTCCAGTAATATCAGTATGAAAATCATAATAAGAAGTGTAATTTTTTTTTTCTTTCATCAAAGTTTATTTATTTTTAATTAAGAATAATAACCCTTATATCATTTAACTTTGATTTTCCTAAACCATAAAAGTGACTATTGGATGTTACTATAATATTTTTAAGTTTTAAGAAATCATAAAAGTAACTCTAAGGCATATATTTTGTGATCAAGGTTGATATTCATAGAACTTAACGAACTTGTGAACTAATTAAATTCTTTGATAAGTTCAAAAATAAAAGCTTCTTCATATATCTTGAAATTAAAAACCTTGTGCATACGATGCATTTCAATAACTATAAAGGGCTCATTGTCTATATCTTTAATATATCACCTAGAAATTTAGATGATCTTGCTTGAATTTTGATGCATTTTGGGTAAGAGATCCTTCAAATTTGAATTTGGGATTATACAAGTTCTGATTTTAACAAATTTATAGCTAAATTGAGCACTTCAACAATACAATCTTAATAACATTGAAAGTGATCCAATTTAAATCCAAAAAAACTCATATCAAACATTTGGTGCATTAATTGAAGGGCCAAAAATATCTAAATATGACATGATTGTACTCAAATTGAGTGGCTCAGCAAAAGAAATCCAATAAGTCCAAGGTCATTTATTTTTAAGGTCTTTAAGCCACTTGAATTATTAAAAAATAGCTTGCGATTAAAGGAACCAACATAGACCATCCAATTAAGTGTTTTGGGAAGTTGGACAAATTTAGCATAATGCCCCTCTCAAAAGCTTATAATTAGACCTTAATTCTTCATATGAAGGGGTAGGAGATGAGCTAAAAACTAAAGCATAACTCGTGAGAAAAAAAGTGCATGTAAAAGACCAATCATTTCTAACTATCACCAGTAATTATTACCGCTAAATACAGTTTTGTAGCCACCAACTATAGTTATTTTAGCCAAATGCAACTGTTGTTACCCCTAACTATATTATTTTTTAGCCAACTACGACTATTATAGCCACCAACTATAGTTGTTGTAATCCAACCATGATTAGTGTAGCTAAACAATTACTATACATATTTAATTATCAATTTTGCACTTTCAATTCAAGAGAAGAAAGAACTTATATACTTGCAATTTCCTAACAAATCATTTTGACTAGGCCACACCCCATAGTTTTTTCATTTTTGGTGTCTTCTCATATTCAGAAGCTGATCATCTCTTGCATTTATATCTATGTGTGTGTTGGACAATTATGCCAAGTCATTGCTTAATCTTTCTCCACCATTAAAAGCTTTTAGCATGTAACAATCTTATACTACCTTCATCATATTCACAATTATTTTTCTTATTGAAAAAATTGAAAGTGTCATTCAACATACCAAATGGTTTACTAACTCCACATTTATATGACATCAAAATAATTATATTTTGATGTGATATAAATGTAAAAAATAAAGTTTAGATATTATATATGTAACTAAAATTATTTACTCATCTGTAGTTTAATAAGTAAATAATGAATCAAATCCACAAAATCGTCCATGCATTCTATTTATATGATAAACATAGACATTATTTGAGAAAATATTACATATTTTATAAGTATATACGAACAACATTGAATGAGAAGATCACTTCACGCAAAAATGAAATTATGATAATGTGATCATCTCATCCACCCTTATCTGCACATACTTACAAAGAGTTTATTATTTTCTCCATCCATTTTATTATATAAAATTTCAAAGTTAATTAAGCCGGCATACTCAAAAGCAATATTATATTTGCCATATAATATTTTCTTATAAATCAAAATCATATCAATTTAATTAAAAAAAAAAAACAATATAAGATGGAACCTAATAAATTAAGGAAGATTTACATACATACCACTCAATTCCTATGTAATTACATATCTAATACCTAAACTTTAAGTTTTACACACATACCACTTTACACGTTCAATAACAAGTGTATTTCGCTTGTTAAAAGTTAAAATGAAATTAGTTTTGATTTGATATAAAAATTTTAGGTGGTATGAATGTAAAAAAGTGAAGTTTAGGTGTTAGAAATGTAAAGTCTAATGTGTTAGATATGCAAGTACAGGTTTAAGAATACAAAATTGCTGGACAAATAAAATCAAAGGGTGGTTGGAAGCATTGCTTATCATTGAAGATAGAAATCATCGTATAATTCACCACAATTAGGACTGAATAGAATCGACAAATTTAATTTGGTTTTCATATTGTATGCTGAAAAATGATATGCACGAATCTCAAGGCTTTTCAGAAGCTTAAATAAGGACTAAAATGCACGTTGCTCTTCACTTTTAAGTAGGGTTGAATATGTAATTTTTATATCATTTTGTCCCTTCTATCTTCTATACATGAGGGTTTTATGATGGATGAGGAATACTTGGCTCTCCATACGGGCCAAGCTGATTGAGTGGAGTTCTTAATGTCATTCAGGTGGTCAATCAACGATCTGAGATACATATGATGCCCATTAGTTGCTTGTCGTTGGTCTCGGTAGGATCATCTGTGAGGTCAGTCCCACCATCCTTGCTCGAGAGTCGACCGCTCTCAATTAGCACGTAGGCAGTCGTTGCTAGCAGCATGATCGGATTCTTACCCATGTATGCCTCATCGAAGTCGAGTTGTTTGCATCATGAAATAATGTAAAGAAAAAGGACTTCATAAAAAAGAAATCTAAATCTAAAAATTAAGACTGAGACTCCTCTTACCCATGAACCAATTCATCTTATATGCTATAATCAACACATCAACCTCACCATAAGACGGGAGGGCTACAACAACCCCTTGGTGTTATGGGTCATTGGTGGGTCTTGCATCGTACTAAAAGGTTGGACGGTCATACCAATGGTCAAGCTGGCTAGCTTAAAATTCCTCCCCGTAGTGTTGAGGAACAAGCCCACCTAATATGGCAGTAAGGTTGCAACCGTTTTTTCTCTCCTTACTGAGGACTTTCTTTTTCTTGTCAACTTACGAGTGGTACCACTCCTTCGATCTCCTTAAGGCTACACAAATTCAATTTTTATTGGGGATTTTGCCCGAAGTATTTGACACGCTCTCCATTACAATGCTCAATAGCTGGCTAATTCAAAGGGTTGCAGAGCAAAGAAGGAATGAGAAGAATACCTATCATGTCTTATTTAAAGAATCAAATGTGCGGAAATTAAGCGACTTCAAATATTGTATCAACTTTTAATAATGTGATCTACATTTTATATTAAATTTTCTTATTCTTATCGTAGCGTGGCTTTCAAAAAGTAAAAGAATTAGGAAATTTAAATATGTACATAAAAAATAGGGCATCACTGATTCCGATGAGATCTAACAATCTAGAAGAAAAGATTGTGACAAAGTAGGACCAACGAGATTAAGATCATAAGGCCTATTTGTTCGACTAACTGACGTTGTTTGAGCCTAAACCAATAAGGTCAAAATAGACCGAGCTACGAGGAGGATCAAAAGACAACCCAATGATCTGAGTCCAAACCATTTAGTCAGAAACGAGACATAGGGACATTCAAGCCAACTACTATGGGAAAGGCAATACGAGGGAGAATCCAGCCCCTTAGCATCTCTAGCTATCTTAGGCTTCTTTTGGTGCCGCGTTTCTCGCACGGCCCCAAGTCGTCCATTTTTTTTTCTTTTGGCTGTCACGTTTTGGCGACATGCGTGAAAATTTTTCGTTGAACTCGGGCTGTGGGTCAAACCCCGCGGCCCACATTTCCACTCCTATTTTTACTACCCTTCTTATCTCATCCCTCGCGCCAGAGCTCTCTCTTGAGACTCTTCCCTCTCTTCTTAGCCTGAATGGCGGCGGCATCCCGAGATGGAGCTCCTCCTTCCTAATCAGTCAGTGGTCTTCGACAGGGATAAAGCTCAGATTGTTTGCTACGGGTAACCGAGTCTTCGACCGGAAGCGGATGTCAGTCAGAAGAGGCGCAACATTGGGAGAAAACAAGACTCGCCATTTTGGTATTCTGGGGGGGGGGGGGGGGGGGGGGGGTTGTTTTGGGGGGGGGATTGGTTGTTAGGGCTCGAAGGATGGCATCTTGTATCTTGTTTCTACAGGGAACCACGAGAAGGAAAGGAGGAGGATGAGGGATCTCCTGTCCACCCATTAGAGCTGCGTTGTTCTGGGGTTAGGATCTACACTGATGCTTGCCCATGAATTTAACATATAATTTTTGTTTCTGGTTTGTTAGTTGTTTCGATTTACTAGTTCCATTGTCTTTAATGGGAAGAAACAAAGGAATGTTTGCTTTAACCATCTTCTGCCCAATTTTTCTTTAAGAATAATTACATGTACAACATCCCAAACAGATGCTTTTCTTTTGAACATCGTTTTTTGGAAATTTTCCTAAACCTTTGTTGGACCTAGTTAGGTATATATAAGAATCACGTAATTGTGATGTTTTTTACTATGACGTTAACGACTTCAATGGTGTGTGTGTGAATATCAAAGTTTAGGTGCTACATATGTGCATATATAAGAATTATGTGGTATGTATGTGAATGCCTTGAGAAACGGAAAGGACTTTCCAATAGTGGCAGAATGATCATTAGTTCAAAAATAGCTGCCGCACAAATTTTTTAAACTGCAAAAAGCAAACAACCAACTAGCTTATTCGTAGCAGCTTCCTGGGGCAGACCCTTGGAAACGTTAATAGATTCCTCATAAGTGGTCAAGGATCGACTGTCAGGTTTTCATATCAAGCAAGCTTAGACAACCAAGTCAATCTATGTCGACCAAAGCTCAAACGATCGAGTTGATGCATATCAAACAATCTTGACAGACCAAGCTGATCCATATCAAACAAGCTCAATCGAACGAGCTGATCATGTCGACTAGAAGCCAATTAAGCGTAGCCGATCTAGCCAAAAAACAGTCGAACGATATTCTTATTCAGATAAGATAACATAAATACTATGCACCATTTTAAAGGAGGGATAACTGTGTAACATAACGATATTTGTCCTCTCCTCTATACACAAAAAAACATTTTATAAATAAGCTACGATTGATACGATATATTACTATTCATTAGTATTCACTTATGTTTCTCTCTCTCTCCCACCCCTCATTATTTTATATTTCTTCGGTGTGATTCATGAACAAATCAAAATTCAACAGTTTACAATAAGAAAATTAATTTATTGTATTTGAAAATTTACATACTTATTACACAATTCCTATGTATTTACATATCTAAGACAAAAACTTTAATATTTATATTTATAATATTTTGATTTTATAAAGTTATATAACAAGGATACAATCCATCTTTACTATTTTTATGCAACGTTAAAAATTTGAGTGTCATATTTATAACAATTCTACACATTAATTCTAATGTATTCATATATCTAACAATTAAATTTCATTTTTTAATATATATATGTCATTTTAAATATGCATAAAGATGTATATTTCATTTTTTTAAAATTACAATAGTGAAATAATAAATGTGATATAAAAAATTTGGGAGGCAAAAATGTTATGGAGATTTGGGAGGCATAAATGTTAAAAAACAACATTTAGGTCCACTATGCAAATACATAAAATTGGGTGGCTTATATATAAATGCGTTGCCCTTTTTTTTTTTGAACAAATTCAAATGTCGCCGTTTATAAATGAGATGGAAGAGCCCAAAAAAAAAAAAGCTCAGAACCTAACGGTCATCAAATCCAGACTTTTGCGGCCCTTTCATCCAATTCCTAGGACCGAGAGCTTCGACTAACACTATATCTTCAATCAATTCAATGGTTACAGGCCAAGCTTTTCAAAAACACGTTGGCGAGATGGAAGAGCAGTCGGAATACGATGAGTTTGAGTCTACTGATGACTCCGACGATGATCCCTCTTTCGACATCATGGAGGAAATCCGGTCGGCCATTTCCAAGCTCTCTATCCAAAAGCCTAGAGCCAGGTTAGTTCTTGATTTTGCCTTCTTGTAATCTTGAGATTCGGGAAGAATTATGCCATTGTAAAATAGGTGTTTTGCGTTTGAGCAGGAGATCTAAAATTGTTCATGACAACTTGGAGAGCGAATCCGAGAGAGAAGCTGTGGGGGGTGAGATCCCCAAGCTGGATAAGAAGGATGAAAAATCCTTTGAGAAGGTTGAAGAACTTATTAAAGGTCTGTTTGTGTTTCTCTTAACAAGTCATTGATGGGTTGCAATTTGTTTATCAGATCTTGTGGATCACAAGAAACCATTGCAAGATAGCCATTGCATTTTTTTTTTTTTCTTTTTTTTCTATTGTTTGGAGAAATATGGGAATTTGTGATATTTGTAGGTAGATGGCATAAATTAGTTCTTTTGATTATAACTATCGGGCAATGGATTATCAAGATTTCAGAATGAAACCAGCACACTCCTCACTTAGGATTCAAACAAGTCTTAACAAGGCATGCAATAGTTTTTTTTTTCCTCTCTTTGGTTTCTATGGTGCTCTGCTTCATACTTTGAAAGGCTTCATCTTATATGACATAGATTTTCAAAACCTTACCCAACGATTATTTTTTTCAAATCAATCCTACAGTATTTCAGAACTATTGCACTTAGGATTAAATTTTATTATTAGTTTTTTTTTTTCAGGCAAAAGGCCTGGCATAAATTAGTATGCTGATTTACAAGCGTTGCATGTCTAGCTGATCTTTAACACATGTCGTGGTTCATTTTTTTTCTCCTTAACGTTTCTCTGATCATGCAAATTGCGGGATCTTTATAATATATGTCCCCCCAAACTTCTCTGTACAGAATATGCAGCATATCTCTGTTTTTGATTAAATGCTATTGAAACTATTAGTCCTATGTTCACTGATGGTTTAAATTTAGGTTGAATAGATGCATCATCCTTTCAAAAATTTTAATTCAGAATATGGATTATGTTTTTTATGCTATTCTATAGTCATATATATGTAATACATTATTTTCATCCCTTGTAATAACAGAACGTTTGTATAAATAATACAGAAGGTGGCCATTTAGAGAAACTTACACTTGATCAGTGCAAGGTCTACTTGAGAAAGCATGGTTTGAGATTAACAGGCAACAAAGCTGTCCTAATTTCCAGAATTAGAGAACACCGAGAGTATAAACTATTACCATTTCATTATATTTTATTTTAGTTTTTATGCATGGATATTATGTGCAACAAGTAGAATATTGCATACAATATTTCAATTTTATGCATTTGTTATGTGTAACATCAGCTCCATTATTCCACTCACATTCTAATTCTATAGTTATTTTTATGAATAAACAGGATCATTAATGGCTGTGGGGAGACAAAATACCCAGCCGAAAGCTTTGTGCTTAACTGCAAAGGTATATGATTAGTCTCATCTAGTAGCACCTAAGCAAAAAATTATACTAAATTATAATTATCTTAGAATGCCATTTATAAATGAGTTCTTAGGATTGCATCAGTGTATTTCACACAATGGATCAATTTTTCCTTGAGCATAAATTTTGTTTATCTTATGCCTGCTTTACACTTAGGTGATGCTTGCCTGGGAGATGTGGTCATATTTGAACAGAATGTATATGACATGTAGTGCTACTTCTCTAAACCTTTTATGTTATTAACCTGTTTTGAAGGCTTTTAACCAAGGTTTAGAATGCAATATACTAATGTATTTCTATTTTTCCAATCAGGTTCAGCATTGCATCCAGGAGTGCTACAGGTCCACCATGTGGCACCAGGACAGTTGCCGGTCGTATTGTAAAGGAGAGTTATGGTTTTGCGAAGCAGCAACACACGTTCACTGTAAGTTTCTTAAATGTATCCATTATAATTCCTTCTTATTTTCTTGGTAACAAACTTGAGATTGTTTCGCGTTGGGTAGATTGAAGTTCTATGGAGCAAAGGAGTAAAACCATTGCAACCTCTTCATCAGCTTTTGATCAAAGGAAGAAATCTTTATAGAATTAAGACAATGAGACAGGTTGGATTTTGAAATTTGAAATTAGTTTGCCTTTTTTTTCTCTAAATGACTGGTTTCATTTCTTCAATTTGTAGAGGTGGGTTGATGAAGGGGAAAGACTAAAAGTTTTGCAAGAGAAGCATGGGAGAGGCTCGCATGCACGATATTCGAGAGAGATAAGGATCAAAGAGAAGGAAAAAAGAATGAAGGGAATAGTGATCAAAAGGGATAGATTTCATCAAAAGTAAATGTTCTACTTTTAAATGCAATAACTATTGGAAGCATTTAACATTGACCTTAAAATATTTTTATATACTCCAATAGAAGATATAAAGTTATGTCATTCTAATGTTTCCAAATGCCATTTTGTAAACTAAATTCTTAAAGCATAGAATAAATCTTAGTTAGCATGCATACATCACATTTGATTTTCTTGTGATCAACTAAAAATCAAACATCTTGATAATATATATTCAACAATCCTCATCAAGTTCATGTATTATGTCAATGATAGGGATTGGATTTAAGTAGAGTTCTCTTAACTGGATTTAATCACTAAAAAATTTGTTAGAGAAGCTTGGGAGAGAACCACATGCACTATATTCAAGAGAGATAAGGATCAAAGAGAAGGAAAAAAGAACTAAGAGAATGGTGATCAAAAGAGATAGATTTCATCAATATTAAATGTTCGACTTTTAGATGAAACAAATATTGGAAGCATTTAACATTGACCTTAAAATATTTTTATTGTTGAATACAAAAGTGTCCAGAAAACACACCCAAGGTATAGAACGTCACGCTAGAAAGAGGGGATAGTAGAGAACAATAGAGAATGCATAACTTTATTCATTATATTGACCCCCTATTTATAGGAAAGGATCCAGATTTGAAGGGGGTCTTCCAGTAATTACAAGAATATTTAAATGTAATACGATGGTGAGAAGATCGTCGATCGTTTGTCGCATTTTTACTTTGTCAATCGCCGTTCTGAGGGACAATCATTCGACAGGCTTTTACGGTCATTTGTCTCATATCTCCTTCGTCAGCATATGATTTATTTGTCATTAATAGCTACGATCGACCGGTTACACGATCAGTCGTCCTTTTTTTTGAGTTGTCCATTTTCTTTGTCGACTTATTTTTTGTATACATATTTAGTTCTTTGATTTTCTTGCTTCTTGAAAGCTGTGCAACACATAAGAACAAGAGAATCTTTTTTATTGGTACAAAAAATACATAAAAATATGAATTAAATGTCATTATTACTTAATAATGAACTTCCCCGGAATTTTGTGCCCAGGCCGCTATAAATAAGCCACTGGATAGGAAAAGTTTGCATCATCTCTCTTCTTCCCGTTCTTTGGTTTTTCTCCTTTCTTCCACCTGTGTGGCATGTTGTTTGGTGAGAGAACGTCGTCTGTTTACAAAGATGCACTCCTCAAGGCTATGAGTGTTATGCGGGAGAAGACCCGTAAGTTTGATGTGAAGCGTAAATGGGCGGGTGAGGCTTTCGCAGGGGAGATGAGTAAGAAAAGGGCTATGCAGAAGTTAAGAACTGGCGAGCACGAGGATCGAGTTGGATCTTCAGGTTTCCTTGCAGGCTTGTTGCAGGAGAGGGCTTTGGAGCAGGCTGGATGTCGTTCTAACGATTGTCTTACAGGGCACCCGTCAGAGGTGGATGTTCCCAAATGCTATTTTGGAAACTAAATTCTTAAAGCATAGAATAAATCTTAATTATCATGCATATATCACATTTGATTTTTCTGTGGGGGAGATGAGTAAGAAAAGGGCTATGCAGAAGTTAAGAACTAGCGAGCACGAGGATCGAGCTAGATCTTCAGGTTTCCTTGCAGGCTTGTTGCAGGAGAGGGCTTTAGAGCAGGCTGGATGTCGTTCTAACGATTGTCTAACAAGGCACCCATCAGAGGTGGATGTTCCCAAATGCTATTTTGGAAACTAAATTCTTAAAGCATAGAATAAATCTTAATTATTATGCACAGATCACATTTGATTTTTCTGTGATCAACTAAAAATCGAACATCCTGATAATATATATTCAACAATGATCATCAAGTTCATGTATTATGTCAATGATAGGGATTGGATTTAATTAGAGTTCTCTTAACCGTATTTAATCACTAAATAGGATTTGATTAAGAAGAAATTGGTCTTCAATTTTATCGTACGTAAACTTTTGGATTTAATTGTGCATTAAATGGCTAAAAATAAAGTTAATGTAGAAATATCATGTGGCTGATACTCATTGATGCTCATCTATAAGCATGTGAATCGTTTGGAATTTTAGTCAACTTCGGCGATACTTATCAATGACTGATACTCATCGATGCTCATCTAGCATGTGAATCGTTTGGAATTTTAGTCAACTTCGGTGAAATAGAAGAAGTAACAAGGACATAGAATTATTGACTTGGTTTAGCTACAAATTGATTCAATGAAGTTAATGAGTGCAGAGGTTCACAGGTATAGAGGATTAACCATAATATTATCCCTTGATTGCTAAGGTTTTACTAAACAAGGTTTGTCATTTCAAAAAGGCAGGAGAACCTACTGTTTATTTTTATCTTTGAACTTGTTGATACTTCGAAACATAGATTGATATAATTCAAATGTTGTAGGTGACCTATCTGAATTTGTGGGATAGACCTTTGAGAGATGGGACCAATTTTAATGGAATTAGTGTTGGCTAGGTGGATATAATTTGTTGTTTGTTTGTCTTAGGTTATCAGAATTTTTTTTTTCTTAATGACCGGAGGCTATTATACGAGCCCCGGTCATTCCTCATGTGCCTAAGAATTCGAGTACCACACCCTACACACGAGAAGAATCGAGTCCCAGAACAGAGGGGACTTTCAACTGACAAGCCGATGCCCGACCAACTGATCTGAGTACGCGACGCTTAGGTTATCAGAAGTTTTTTTTTTTTCTTAATGACCGGAGGCTATAATACAAGCCCTGGTCATTCTTCATGCGCCTAAGAATTCGAGTACCACATCCTACATATGGGAAGAATCAAGCCCCACACAAAAGAGGACTTGCAACTAACAAGCAGATGTCCGACCAACTAATCTGAGTATGCGGCACTCAGGTTATCATAAGTTCTTAGTTATAAAAATTTTAAACAAAGCGCTTAGCACATAAATTTTCACCCCATGCTTAAGGAACTATTGAAGAAGGATTTATAGTTAGCTTAACCACATGCTAAACATGAAAATGTGTAAACAAAATGTTCTAGATAAAAATCATAGCCAATCCATAAAATTTTACAATAGATTAAGCAACTTCACTCCAAATAAGGCTTGGTTGCCTTCATGCTTTGCAATAGTTTTACATAAAATCTTGTATAAATATAATAAAGCACTCTATAAACTTAACTCTAATATAGCACGCAATATGCATTCAATTTCCATTTTGCCCAAACTAATTTTTCCAATCCTATCCAGGAATAAATTGACTGGCAATCACAATCCAGCAAATAAAGAAAATCAGCAACCACAGAACGAACATGAAGATGAACAGAAGGTGAAATCAGATGCTGCAAGTTCTTCCACCACTCAGCAAAAAGGTGGCGTCCTGATTCCTCAAAAACTTCCCCAGAGCATTTTGGGGAAGCCTGAAACGACCATCTTCTCTGCTCAAGCAAGCACCCAGAGATCGTGGAAGCACGAAAAAGCCAAATTCTCTGCTCAAGCAAGCACCCAGAAACCTCAAAATCAACAAAATTTTCAGTATATGAACCACAGATGTCGCGAGCACCCTCGTCCGGTGAATCACCAGGGTTTTCAAGCCTCTCAATCAACGAATTCAGCACATGTTAGACCTCATCATGTTTATCAACACCATTACAAGGGAAAACAGCATGAGTACATGCATGGTGGTCATCGCCAACATAAGAATTATTCTCATCATGTGAACAACAATGCATGCGCGAATCGTTTCGTTTATGTTCCATTGCAGCAGCAGTATCAAGAATATGAGAGACGACCGCCGCCATGCCACTATTTCAGCCAAGGCCAGTGATGGTTGGCAGGTTGCTCAAATCTACTTCCTATTTCAGACAGCTTTTTTTGCGTTGGTGGTGGTTCAGATTAATGTTGACTAATTTAAATCATTTTATTTTTGAAGAATGGAAAGAAATATTCATGAATTTGCGAAAATCCCATGTTTTGCTTACTATCTTTTTTTTTATATATCTGATATTGGTCCCATCACATCACCAACATTGCTTACTATCCAATGCTTCGTTTATATTTCTTGTTGCATAATGTTTTTAGGTAACCATAGAAATATGATGAGAAACCTTAATTTATATTTATGTCCTCGAACATTATTCTATCTTTTTAAGCAATCCTAATATTGCTATTAATAAATGTAGCATATGTGAATACATATACAAATAATTACATAATACATGCATTGATTCGTTCATATTCAATTCAATTTAAATTTAGCTAAAATCAAGTTGGATTTCAGTCTTGCCTAACTTTGATTTAATCAATCTAGCTCAAACTCCAACTCGAAGTAGCCCGAGCTCAGCTCGCCTGAACTCATCTGTCTGCACCCTGCCAAGATTAGATTTCGAGTTGGAGCGTCTCATCCTCTACTTTTCATTAACATATCATTGTATAGCAACTTATCTTCTGATGATTTGATTAGTGGCAGAACAAAACATTATAACACTAGCAAGATTCCATGACTTGTAGATGCTTCAATCCTTTCCTTTCCCTATAAACTATGCTTTATACTATCGCATCCTTTACGCTGCAACTTTACTCCTCACTTAAGGTTCCCACTTTTGCATTTTCTATCAGTTATTTTGACCCCCAATTAATGAACTAAAGTAGAAGGGCACTTTTGTGTAATGTGGTACATCACCTACCACATCTCACACCTACCACTCTCTTGCTTCTATAAATAGAGAGGGTGTGAGGCTTAGGAGAGCAAGGGAAGAAATCTTAAGGGTGTGAGGCTTAGGAGAGCAAGGGAAGAAATCTTAAGGGTGTGAGGCTTAGGAGAGCAAGGGAAGAGATCTTAAGCTACCACAAAGGAGGAGAGAATAGCTAGGAGAGCTAGAGAGGAGGAGAGCATCTTGAGGTCTTATATCAAGGTCTCGCTTGAGAGAGAGGTCATAGAAGGAAGATAAGGGTTCATCTCTATGTATAAGCTATGTATTCTCCATTTCTTTTGTCTTAGTGATCTTTTGTCCATTTCTTTTGTCTTAGTGAACTATTTGATTGATTCCCTTCCGTGGACGTAGATCCAGTTGGATCGATTCACGTAAACGATCTGTGTTTGCTTGTGTTCTTTTTCGTCTCATTTCTATGCCAGGAAGTACATATCTAACAACACTATCTAAGTTCTATCGCCTCATGCTCGGACTTGTTGCACATTGATCGGAAACAAAATGAATAATCTCAAAAGATCAGATTCGAACCACGCCTTTTTTTTAAACTGACATTTACAGGCATACCACCCCATTCCTATGTTACATACAATTTTATATAATATATATATATATATATATATATATATATATATATCACTCAAATCTTTCATATTACATCGAAAATATCACTATTTTAACTCTCAAAAAGTGAAATACACCTTTTCATGCATAGGTATGGTGGTATGTATGTAAACATTAATCTTTAAATGTTACACATGTAAGTGTTTCAAAGAAAAAAAAACATTTTACTTCCCCTTGCCATATGAGCAACGGTATTCCTTAATAAGGACCTATTTGGTAGTTCCAGGAGCTCTCTGCCGGTTAGAACAAGGCCCGAAGACTCTCGAAGCTTTGCTCCGACCGCCGGAGGACCATCTAAAACTACTTTTAAAGTGATTATTATTTGAGGAAACATATGACCCGTAAGTTCTAAAAGCATGTGGTATCAGATTCTTGATCTCTTTGTTCAAGCATAATCAATTTTTGTCAGCATATTATAAGAAAGAAAGCATCTTTTTAATCTTAAACACCAAGTAATTCAAGGAATTTGAGAACTTCAGCTGCCCTCAACAAATAGCCTATAATTATCCATGGGAACAAAGCAATTAGCATCTGGTTAAGATGTTCAGAGTTGCTGCAATGGCTATTATTACTACATTTCTATTGGTGGCTGGCAATGGAAGATCAGAGGATGACATGGCCGCAAGGTCCCCTGAGGCAAGCTTGTGGTGTGTGCAACTGTGGTACATGTCCTGTGGTTTGTTCGCCGCCAGCCTCGCCGCCGCCGCCGCCACTGCCTCGTCTAAATGAACCTGTGAATTTGGTTCCTTCTCCGCCAGAAAAGAAGCCTCCATCGCCCCCGCCGCCACCGCCGCCATCTACTTCATGGTCATTTTCATCATCACCATATTCTTCATCTTCTTCTTCTCCGGCTGGCCGGCAGGATGGAGGGGGTTTCTCTTACCCTTACTACTATTTCTACACCTCTGATGCGTTTAGGGCACAATGCTTGCTTCATGGCTCCTTGTGGTTGGTTTCCCTGCTTTTGGTGTCAGTCTCTATTGTATGAAGGTAGAGATGCTTGTGATGATGGGTTTAGAGCCTTTTCTTTTTCTTCTTTTGCTCTGTGTGGGGGACTTAAGCCTGTATGAATATGATAATTTTAGTTTGTTCTGTGATATTAGCTTTTTTACATGGGAAAATTAGTTGATTATGAAGCAATAAAATATATTCTTTTAGTAGAATTTTCTGTCCAAAATCTCATAATTTAGTTTTTGTTTGGCTATCATGAGAAAATGAAATCATTCTTCTTGAAAGGAAAAGGCTGAGAAGGAAATTAGAGGCATTGTATACAATTGAATCCAAATTTGTCCGAGCCATAGAAACTTAGAGAGAGAAGTGGAGAAAGTGTGATAGAAGGAGAAAGAGAAGGAAAGAGCCCACACAAACTTGCCCCATAGAGGCAAAATGGTGTATTCCCGGGTTCTGAAAAATAAAAGATACAAGAGAGATAGCGAAAGAATTCTCCTTGCATAGTATGGATCATCGTTTGATTGCCCGGTTATCAGTCGGCTTTCAGTTCTTCAGCCAGCCAGCTTTATGATTCCTAGTTTTTGATATGGACACTCAGATTGTCTCGATATTTGTGCAAGTCATTTTTGGTCGCACGCATACTAACCACCCAAAATATTTAATATAACATTTTAATCATCTAAAATTTAAATATAATATTTTAACCACTTTTTTCATTGCAACCATCCTCTTAAACTCACTCGTGAAGCCTTGAGCGATAGTTATGAAAGATTAAAATGTTATATTTAAAATTTTGGGTGGTTAAAATGTTCCATTTAAAATTTGGGTCGTGAAAATGTTATATTAAATATTTTGGATGATTAGTACGTAAAAATTCATTTGTTTCTTTTAAATAAGTCAGCTGCACGAGCATTAGCTACTGAAAGTATCTTATAACAGTGTTGCAAAATTGGAATGAAAGTACTTATTGTAAGCAAAGAAGGAAATCCTGAAGATAACAGAGCTAATATAAGGGGCATTTATGTACATACCACCCAATTCTTATGTATTTACATATCTTACATATCTAGACCCAATTCTTATGTATTTACATATCTAGCACCTAAACTTTAATTTTTATATTTATACCATCCAAATCTTTTATAGCACATAAAAAGTATCACTTTGATATATTTTCAGGAATTAGTTTTCTATGTAAATCTTCCTTAAAAACCAAAAAAAGAATCCCCATGAAATTAGTATTGCTAATTAAATGCATCAAAATGGCTTTAAGTAGTTGTCTGCCATTTTTTTCAAGAAGGGTTAAGATTTTACAATGGAGAGAAAGGATTCATGCAGCTGACCACATAGGATAAGGACTTTGGCCAAATTTCACCCATTGTCATTTACATACATACCGCCCAATTCTTATATAGTTACATATCTAACTCCTAAACTTTAATTTTTGCATTTATACCAACCAACATGATTTATATCACATCAAAAGTACCGCCATGTTAACTTTTAAAAAGCGAAATACACTTTTTTTCATGCATAGTGAAGGTAACATGTATGTAAAAATTGAATTTTTGGTGTTAGCTATGTCAATACATATAATTGAGTTGTATATATGTACATCTTCCTTCTTCTTTTTCGATGGTGAACTTCAAAATATGCAACCTTTTTTTTTTTCTTTAAGAAATGAGGCTCGCGTCCAACTTTATTAAAAAAAGAACAATAACAAAGAATTACAACTTAATACAAATCAAAAAAAAAAAAAAAAAAAAAAAAACAGCTAAAAGCAACAACATCTACTACACAAAAGCATCTGCAATCATATAAAAAGAACCAACAAACTAACATTGTTAAGAACAAGAGAAAGGGAAAACCCCAAACCCAAGTTCGTAGCCATAGCCCAATCAAACAATAGTATAATCACCAGCTAGAGGAGGAAGAATCTTCAATAGACAACGATATCGGCCAACCCAAACTCCATAAATGGCTATAGGATCAACAAATTCATCTGAAAAAGAAAATTAATAAAGAAGAAAGAAAGTATACCCAAAAAAAGAGACAATAAATAACAATCAAATAAAAAAACAAAAACTTCTATAAAAATGGAAGTTAAAAGAACAATCACATAAAGAAATAGTAGACCAGGATGATAGAATAAAGGAAGAAAAAATGGATGAAAAAAATGGAACAAAAGAGGGCTCAGACGTCTCGCTTCCAAAGTAAAACATTAAACCTTCAACCAAGATTAATGTATATAATACGAATATATACCATAGAACAGTAAAGGTTTAATGCAAGGCTGGAAATCATAGTATAAAAACCAAATTCCGACCTAATATTCAATGTAGTATCTAATCCGACATAATATCAAGTAACTCTAAATCAGTCAAGACCCATAAAAGGATATGAAAAAACCCAAAAGCCAAGTAGAATATCACATAAAGGAAATCTCTACCCAATAATAAATATTGATTTAGAAAACTAAATATATAATATTGAATGATTGAGATTTCAAAATAAAAGAAAATATATATATATATATAACACCAAAATCACTGACATAAGATTAATTGATTGTAAATCAGCCAATAAGACCCGAGAAAGGGTCTCAAAAAGACCAAAAACCAGGTAAAATATCACCTAATGAAAACCTCCACCCAAGAACAATAAATATATATTTAGAAAACTAAATATATCATATTGAACAACTAAGACAAAAAATAAAATAAAGCCTCACAACCAAATCTAGTAAGCAAAATAAAAGAAAACAAAGCTAATAAAAGGTTAAAGATTATAGAATTTCTTGAAAGAATCAGGAATACAAGTTTAAAAATTTCATTTATTATTCTTAAAAATGTTCATCCAATGAATATAATAAATATTACAATCAACAGATGTATATTTATTTCTTAAAATCATAAAATTCTTTATATACCTTATATCATAGGTTGTAACTTATAAAACTAAAAGATAAAAATGCTTACAAATTCTGCATGATAAACTATCAGAATGATAAAGAACCTAATAAATATTACTAGGAGCAAAGAAAAAATTATCGTAAGACAAACATTTTTTTAAGAAACAAGTGAAGAAAAGTGCATTAAAAAAAGAGATGATTATGTGTTTTAAGATCATTGTAAGATAAAATATAAGTAAAATTAATATTTATCCCTCTTAAAGAGATATTAGCACAAGTTTTGCATCATTTAATAGTAATTTTTCACATATGAAGAGCATAATCTAAAGAAAATTTTTAAACCAAGCCATACTAAACCAGTTAACAGAAGGATAAGTGGCAAAAAAAAGATAAACAGTTTTATGAAAATAGATAGGACTGTTATTCCAAAGACAAGTAAAGTCATTTCACTACAAAAATTAGGAGCATTATGCTTTTGAGAAAAAATCCAACAAAGATTGTGAATAATATCCTTAAGTTTCAAATTAAGAGGAAAATTAAATCATGAAAAAATAGAATCACAAAAAAGCTATTAAAGAGAAGTGCCATAGAACCAATGTTCAAAATAATATATATATATAT
>NW_018164540.1:391685-433321 GCF_001263595.1 Phalaenopsis equestris
TGCATATATATATATATGACAATAATTAGTAACTTTGAAACTTAAAACACTTCTAAACTTATTAGTAATTATGATGAGATATTTCAAAAAGGAGTTGAAGTAAGAGTTGAAATAGAATGAACATTGCATAAAAAAGAACCATAATGATTAAAGACCAATCTTTTAAATAAGATTAAGAGTTATAAATCTTCCAAATAATGTTGGGATCTTTTCTTCTTGCCCCCTTTTATTGATTTTGAATGGCAACAAAAATAAAATAAATTAGTAACTCGAGTTACATTAGAAAAGCATGAAATTATTAGAATTAAAAGTAGAAAAAATTAGGAGATGTACGACATCAAACCCAATACCTCTCGTCTGTAGAACGAGCAATCTGCCATTTGAGCTATATCCCCAAAGTAGACAAGTAATAGTAAATTTTTGGATAGGTAATATCCTACACTTGAAAATAAATAAATAGAAAATAACCTTCCTTCTACCTTGATTCAAACTTGTTGACTTTATAATTTAATATTAATAAACTTATGATTGATGAATATAACATTTTCTTATGGAGAAATTTCAGGGTCTTGTAATTATTTACATCAAGGAAGCCTAGATTTCAAAATATCAAAATAAGCTCAATTATCCAAGAAAACTTGAGTTTGATACAAACAAATTAGAATTATGATTTTTGTTTAGCTAACTATATTTATTAAAATATAATAATAATAATAATAATAATAATAATACTAATAATAATAATAATAATAATAATAATAATAATACTAATAATAATTTTAATTTTAAAAATTATTGAATAATTTAGAACTTCTCAAAAAAATTTCAACAAAAGTATTAAATGATTATTTTATGATCTTTTATTTGCAAATAATCAAATTTGATTTCATAAAAATAAAATTGTACTCTTCATTTTCTATTCTTCATGTAGCAATCTTAAATTCTATATTTTTTTTTCTTATACTTTTTGCATTCCAACAGTTAAATCCTTTGACAATTAAATTTAATATAATATATGTTTTGGTTAATCAATATATAGCATTACTATATAAATATATAAATTTTTATTACCCTTCCAATGGCTACATCATATCAAAAATATCTTCCTTATATTCATTCCATCAATCACATATGTTGGGAAATGTTTTATGTTTTGTCTCCAACGCCTTATGTAAAATATTAAAATATTACTTGAGTATGCATTAATAAGTATTAAAATGATATATTTATTACCTTGCCTTTTTACTCAAATGCCAATATTATTCACTATGTTAAAAGGCATATATTTATAAGCACCTTTCCAATTTCTAGTTGGTTAAATCCTATTTCATTAGGTGATATTTTAAATAATATTAGAGTTGAGAAACTGTAAAAATAGAATGAACATTTTCTTACGTGATCTAGAATCTGGCATATGCTTTCACAATAATATCATGCACCCATTCTAGAGATAAATAATATTAGAGTTGAGAAACTCATTAATGATTGGACAAGCCGAGTCAGAACTCAACTTAATGTAAATATAATGGATATTTTATTTTGTGCATTTAAGCTCGATGATTATATGAGAATCTAAAAATTAAACTGTAACAAAAAAATATGAGATAAAATGTCATTATTTATGAAGGCACAAATGAAGTTAGGGATGCACATGCTGATAGATTAGTACATGAGTATGAACTTTGTATGAAACCTGAAGAAAATATTTCAAACATGCATGCCCGTTTCTTAATAACTATAAATGTTTTACACTCTTTAGTTAAAACTTATAAAATTAAGATGTTTGCCTAAAGATTGGGATGCTAAAGTTAATGCTATTAGTGAAGCTAGGGATTTAAGTACATATCCAATCGATCAGCTTTTTGACTCTTTAATAGCTAGTGAACAAAATATGGCTGCAAGGGATTTGTGGGAATGTCATAAAGAAGAAAGATAAAAGCAAATGCATATCTTTGATGTTTAGAAGAATTGATGTGATTGATTCAAGATTTAGTGAATTAGCGACTAGAGAGGAGATTAAGAAAGAAATGACAATGCTCTCAAAAAGATTCAACAATTTGATGAAAAAGACAAGCAAATTCAAAGACAATCAACGCATGTAAATAAAAATTTTAAGGATAAAACTAAATTTTCTAATACAGGTACAAAAGATAAAAGGTAGGCTGATTTGCTACAATGATAAGATGATAAGATGCCGAGAAACATCACATGTGATTGTCCAACTCATATGGGAGAAGAAAGATTCAAGGAGAGAGATAGAAAGAATAACAAAGAAGAAAGTGATGAAGGCTAATTGGATGAATTTAGTAGTGGGACCAACTCCATTGAGTTAGAGGAAGAAAATCTCTATCTTATATTGGATTATGGAGATAACTCGACAAACATCCAAGAGTTGTAATCGAGAATGGTTTATCTTGTGAAAAGTCAGATGATGCATTCAATGAGTTGCATCGTGAGTACAAAAAACTAAGAAAGAAACAACTTAAGCTAGAAAAAGATCATGCATATTTAAATATCAATATAGTAAATTAAAAGTTAAATATGAATCACTCTAGTAAAATAATAATATTTATAGAAGTATTTCAGATGATCATTCTGCTTTGATGTCAAAATTAGGATTTGGAAATAACTAAATCAAATTTAATGTAAAAATCTAACTCTAATAGAAACACATCATTTAGCAAATTAATTATTAATAATCTTACACATGCACATGCCAATCGTTCACATCGTTATCACCAAATAAGATCATATGCAAATACAAATTTGTGGTGTAACAATTGTGATAAACACGAGCATATATCTTTTGATTTGTATGCAATGCGTGCACATCATATTCAAATTCATCATCATCATATATATATATATATATATATATATGGGTAGTTAAAGACAAAATATACACAACCATTTTGGATAGTTAAAGACACAAAATACACACAATCATCTATGCAAAATGATCATGATTTTAAACATTTTATTGAAACTGGACCCAAATATATATGCCTCCTTAAAATAAACAACTCATTTGATTTTTGCAGTCATGTCTCCAAAATAAAATCAAGAGGCATGTGGTATCTAGATAGTGGATGTTCAAATGTTCAAGAATCCCTCCTTCAACCTTGATATGAGCATCATTTAACAAATAATCCTACTCTTGAATATAAATAGCATTCCTTCAAACTGTTCTTCGCAACTATTCATTCATAATCTTCTATTTCAGAGTGGCTCACACTCGCAAATGTCAATAGTTATTGAGCAGGAAAATAAGACAGTTCATCAATGCAAATATAAATAATAATAATTGAATGAAATAAATAATATTAAGATTACATTATTCAAATTGAGGGATCCAAGATTGTGCTTCAAATAATGCTTGTAGAATTAATTTTCTTGTGCAAATAATTAAAATCAAACTCTTCTGATCAAAATTTCAACAAAACAAGACTTAAAATTTTCATGCTTATTTAAACATTGACATAATTAATAAATATTAAATAAGATTTTATTTTAAACTGAACCATACCTATTTTGTTTGTCCTCGGTTCCATTTAACAGATGATCACATTCATCCTTTGTACAATCAAATCAAGAAACATTTTACATTCAAGCTTTTCACTTAGATTCAAGTCTTAATGATGACAACATAAAAGGGAAAATTTACATACAAGTCGCTCAAATCCAATGTGTTTATGCATGAAAATGAAAAAAAAATTCAGATGTTTTGTGTAAATAGATAAGAATTGGATGAGTGTGTGTACAGGCCCAACATGTAAAAAATAAAAAAAAATAAATAAATAAATAAATAAAAAGTAAGCTGAGAACAGTTTACTTATATATGATGACAATTTAATAAAAATTTATGAACTAAAATTAAAAACTAAACAAAAAATTGCAATAATCACAACACCTCGGATTCATTCAGACAGATATACAGATAGAAATGCTGGGGAAACAACCATCTCAAATCAAAATATATTCAGCCATAAATAACATATCATCCATTGTAGCTGCTGACTCAAAAAACCAAAATTTTCGAATGTGAAGACATTTCCGTAGTAATAGCTTCCTCTAAACACCAAAAATCGTCATAATCACAACAGCACAGATTAATTCAGACAGATGACAGACTGAACTGCTGGGGAAACAACTCTCTCAAATTAAATATATTCAGCCATATAACATCTTCCATTATAGTTGTTATCTCTAAAAACAAAAAATTTCAAATATGGAGAAACATGCAATAAAAAAAGTCACTACTGAAACACATCTTACCGTTCCATGATGATTCATACATCAAGCAAATTTGATAAACTGGACTAAAACATCAAAATTTATTAATCCCAGCCAGTGGAAGGGACTGAGACTGGATCCCAACCAGTGGGAGGCACAACACCAGCAGGAGGCAAATCATTGTCTGCATTTGGAGCCGCGGCGCCATCCCATTCAGCAGGTGCTACAAAAGTTGAAAATTAAATGGTAAAACAAGAATTTAATCATTTGGAAAACATGGAATGCAGAACATAGATTTAGCATAAATTTAGCATTTGGAAAACATGTGCAGAATATAAATTTAGCAAGTTGCACATTATATCCATAATTCATGAGATGCTTATAGCTAAAAGGAATGCCCAATTTATTTTCAAATTTGTTATCATAGATTCACAGTAAAGCAGGTGCAAAAATAAGCCCCTTCAATTTATAAAGAGGAAATCAACCGCAAATGGCATTGGATTTATAGTTGGCAAAGGAGACGCAGAGAAATGGTGTTTCACAGTAGAAATTTTAGACAAATTATTAAGAAAGTAGGCATTAAAAATTAGGGTCATTTACTTAAATTCCACACAATTCTTATATATGTACATGTTTAACATCTAAACTTTAATATTTACATAAATGCCAAATCTTTAAAATTAAATAAAAAATACCACTATTATTAACTCTTTAAAAGTGAAATACACAATCGCATGCATGTTTTAACCTTAATTTTTAACACCAAAATGTTAAATTTCAAACTTTAGAGGTTAAAATACATATGAATTGTAGTATGTATGTAAATTTCCCTAGAAATTTGGATGATCCAACATTCAATTGCTCATTATACTATTGAAGGTGGTCTGTGGGTTTATCTTCCAAAGTTGCTAATAATATGAAATGAAATATTGCTACAAAAGAAGCGAACCTACAAGAGTTTTCCTCAAATAACAACTATAGTAATCTAGTAAAGTTGTCGGAGGCAAGTAGTCCTTTAAAATATGAAAGATAAAATTGTTGTATTCATCGTTTGATTATTTATTAATGGTTTCTTTGTTTGGGAGCTTATTTGTATGATTTTCAGTCTATACAATTAATTACCTCAAGATATGTGTATAGATATAACGATATCTTTTTGGAGACGATAATCCAATTCATATTTCTTTATAGTAAATTTCGAGCATACAGAAATTAAGTCCAACGACAAAAGAATAGGTAGACCCGTATTCTTGTTGACAAACTCAATAGTTTATCAGGTAATAAAAATAGCTTTTCTCTGCAAGTGATAAGGAGGTGGCTAAAAGAATCAAGAAAAAGTAAATGCCTAAATTAAGTTTTAAAATTTCACGCTCTTTACAACAGTCCCAACTATTTATTGGCGTGGGTAGCAAGGAGGGAGGGGGCTACTTCAATCTTGAAAATAATAGCTTCATCACAAGAGGTATACTCCTATTTAAAATCCTCTTTTCATGCTTCTTTTACCTGCATTTACAGCTATTAAACTGAGTTAGCTACTTGCTTACATACATACATACAACAACAAATCTTTGTCCCACTAAGTGGGGTCAGCTAAATGATTCCTTTTTTCCATTGTGTTCTATTGAGTGTCATATTTTCATTTAATTCTAATAAATTAAGATCATTTTGGTACATGTCCAAGTCTTTTTAGGTCTACCCCTACCTTTCCTAACACAAGTCAAATTTATAGCATCTACTCACATAACAAGGTCATCAGATGGTCGACGTCCAAACCAACCAAGGCGACTCTAATATTGTTTGTCACTGGAGCTACTCCAACCCTTTCCCAAAGTGTAACGCCACCAATCCACTGACCATCCTCATCTCAGCAACGCTTAATTTTATGTTTATCTTAATTTTATGTTTTTACAGGCCAACATTTTGCACCATAAAACATTGCCAGGTCTCACCACCATCTTATAAAATTTTCCTTTAAATCTAAGCGGCATTTTTCTATTATACAATAGGACTAATGCATTCCTCCAGTTGAACCGTCCAACTTGAATTTTACTAATAAAATCCCAATCTATATAATGATCACTTTAAAGTCAAAACATCTCATCATTTTTTTAAATGTTTCATGGCTACAGCTCCAATACTGTCATATCAGTATATGAGAAAGATTGAAAAAAGCTAAAGAATAAATTAAAATAAATAAGCAAAATCAAACTTATGAAAATTAAAATTAAATAATATAATAGATGATTGTCACAACACATTATCTGCATATTATGCAAATTTTAAATGGAATTCTAAATGAAAATTACAAAATATTTTCTTAGATATTCATATTTGTTGCCTACACATATAGCATCTAAAATTTTATCTTGAAAAAGCAATCAAATCTTAAAGTCGGCGAAGGAAGCATTTTCATATGCATTGTAGTGCTTGTCTCCTAAACTATATAATTATTATGCAAATTTTATGCAATATTATGCAAATTTTAAAATTTAAATATTATGCAAATTTTAAATGGATTAAGTACTGAGCTTATAGTTGATAAGATTTATATAATTAGTTTTGTAAAAACATCCAAGACAAAGTTAATGAGAATTATAGGTGTGGTTCACCGACGTAGATCACCCACAAGAAGGCATGTTATACATATTCCTCTACCTGTTGGAACTTTAATTTTTGTAGAACAGATATTTCCGGGCAAATAAAAAAAATGATGTTAAAAGAGAGGCAGCATATTACATCTTTCCTAGAAATAAAGAAAGAGATAACAATAAAATATGTGGTATTTTGGATTTAATTAATGAAGTAGCTAATATTATTTCAAAAAAAGTACCCAACATATACCTTATATTTCGCAAAATAAAAAGGATGGTAGTTGTCAGAACAATTTGTACCAACTACGTTACTGCAGAGATAACTAAAAAGATGAAAAAAATTTGATAAAAACATGGTGTGAATGAAACTTAAGTGTTGTTAAGAATCTAAGAATGAGACATCTAGGCTTAAATTTGCATGTCCAATGATTAAAAATGTTAGTAAAAGACAATTTTATACATACAAATTTTATTAAAAGAGCTATACGAATAGCTTGTACTTTGAACAATAGATTAAAGTGAGTGGCACACTTAGAGTTTGCATATCGTGTGCAAGGAATAGTACAATGGCTAGAGAAGATGGGGAATAGAGAAATACAATGATTGGCATAATTTCACATATAATAAATAAACAAGCAAAAGGAATATAAAATACAACATGGATAAATATTTTCCTGAGTTTCCTATACTGCTTTGTGGACGGAATTACAAAATATTTGCTCTCGAGTTTTTTGTTTTAGTGTAAATTTTCAATATTCATACCAAATGAAGGATTAAAAGAAATGAACAGAGTATTATCATACGAGAGCAGGGAATTTAACACAATTAGAATCTACCACATCACATTAAACAAAAAAGGTAAAAAGTCTAAACAATAACATCAACAAGCAAGCATATGAATACACAAAAATATAACCTAGCAAAATACAACAACCTCAAACATGGCAAATCACAAAAAACTCCGTAGAGTGCATAATATATCATAAAAAAGCAGCTATCAGTCCTTATCATCCCAAACATAATACAGACTTGTGTACATTTGCTAGCTTGTTGATGTTAATTTTTGTACCTATTACCTTTTTTTGTTTCATGTGATATGATAGATTCCAGTTGTGTTAAACTACCTACTTTTGTATGATATATTATGTTCATTTGCTGTAATCATTCATTTGGTATAAATATTGAAATTTTACATTAAAACAAAAAGTGAGACAGCAGATATTTTGTAATTCCCTCTATAAAGCAGTATAGAAAGCTCAAGAAAGAATTTTGGAGTTTTACGGCTCAATTATGTTGCGTTTTGGGTTTAATTTCAATTTCTCTGACCTGCATGATATTTACTTAAACCTCTTTCCCAATTGATGATATTGTCCAGCCTATGAAGGAGGATGAGGAAAAGAGTGACGGTGGAGAGGATGTATGATGTTACTTATTCCCAGAATTTTGTTTCTCTAAAATCCTAGTGTGTTGACTTTCTCTCCACTGTTACTCTTCTTGGACAATATCTTCAAATTGGGAAGGAGTTTTAAGAAGCAAGCAAAGAAATATCATGCAAATCAAGAAAAGATTGAAATCAAACCCAAAAAGCAGCATAACTGAACATTAAACTCCATTTTTTTTTTCTTGAGTTTCATATACTGCTTTGCGGAGGTAACTACCAAATATTTGCTCTAGCGCTTTTTGTTTTAATGTAAACTTTCAATATTCATACCAAATGAAGGATTACAAAAAATGAACATAGTATATATCATACGAGAGCAGGGAATTTAGCACAACTGGTCTACCATATCACATTAAACAAAAAAGGTGATAAGTCTAAACATTAACATCAACAAGCTAGAAAATGAATACAACAAAATATAGCCTAGTAAAAAACAACAATCTCCAAACATGACAAATCACAAGATGCTCCACATAAAAAATAGAGTAATCAGTCCATCATTCCAAACATAACATGCAAATCCATAATTTAACACAATATGATCACAGCTCGGAAACAAAAATCTAGAAATCATTCACATAACACATCCTCTCTACCATCACTGTCTTCCATCAGTGTATTCTCTCTACCATCACTTATCACATTAAACAAAAAAGGTGATAAGTCTAAACATTAACATCAACAAGCTAAAAAATGAATACAACAAAATATAGCCTAGTAAAAACAACAATCTCCAAACATGACAAATCACAAGATGCTCCACATAAAAAATAGAGTTATCAGTCCACATCATCCCAAACACAACATGCAAATCCATAAGTTAGCACAATATGATCACAGCTCGGAAACAAAAATCTATAAATCATTAACATAACACATCCTCTCTACCATCACTGTCTTCCTCATCCCTCCTCCATAGGCTAAACAATAATGTTAAAAAAGCTCAAATGGGGATCAAGACCGATATTTCATTGCTCCCTTAGATGATCTTTGCACTAATATTCAAAGAATTCTAACCTTTCAAATAGCTACAAAGGAGGATGAAGAAGAGAGCAATGGTAAAGAGGATATGTTATGTTAATGATTTCTAGATTTTTATTTTCCTGGACTGTGATCCTGCTATGTTGACTTGTGGATTTGCATATTATGTTTGAGATGATGTGTACTGATAACTCTATTTTTTATGTTATATTATATACTCTGTGAAGCGTCTTGTGATTTGTCATGTTTGGAGATTGTTGTGTTTTGCTATGTTACATAATAGGTGAAAAAGATAATGCACGCATATGCTATAATATATTAAAATTGCTATACAATGCACTCTGTTGATCAATTTATATAATAGGTGACTATTCTACTGGAATTCCAGATCGCTGTCTCATGCTTCTCAAACTATTTACGAAAGCTAATTAGTCTAAACTTTTCTTTTCTTTAGACATTATGTGAATGGTTACCTTTGGGTAATTTTTTTATAAACCTATTTATAGGTGAATACAACTACCTATAGACTCTAAATTAATTTAAAGCCTGCCTTATTGATAAGAAAGACATTTGGCACTTCCTCAAAAATGCCCTTGTACTGCGAGTAAAAAAAATTATCTACAAGACTGTTAATTATTTCAAGGCTCATCTCGAATTAAAGAAACAGTTCTTTAATGTTTCTTTTGTTCATCTTCAACTGAAACTCAAAATGCATGTGAGAGCATTTATATATTAAAAGCATTTTATGTAAAGCGGTGAAATAAGGTTCCGGGAATCAACCAAGCCATAAAACTCCAAAATTCTTTCTTGAGTTTACTATACTACTTTGTGGAGTTAATAACAAAATATTTGCACTTGCACTTTTTGTTTTAATGTAAAGTTTCAATATTCATATCAAATAAAGGATTACCGGAAATGAACAGAGTATATATCAGACGAGAGCAGAGAATTTAACACAATTAGAATCTACCATATCACATGAAACAAAAAGGTAATAAGCCTAAATATTAACATCAACAAGCTAGTACATGCATACACAAAAATATAGCATAACCAAACACAACAATCTCCAAACATAACAAATCACAAGATGCTCCACAGAGTGGTTAATATAACATAAGAAAAAGAGTTATCAATCCACATCATCCCAAACATAATATGCAAATCCACAAATCAACACAGTAGGATTCAGTCCAAAGAAAAAAAAAATCTAGAAATTGTTAACATAACACATCCTCTCTACCGTCACTCTCTTCCTCATCCTCTATAGGCTGGACAATATCGTTATAAAGCTCAAAGGGTAGAGCCATTGGAAATTGCACGGAATCAAAACCGATATTTCTTTGCTCCTTTTGATAATCTTTGCATTAACAATTTAATATATAACATTTGCGTGCATTATCTTATCATCTATTACATAGCCTAGCAAGACACAACAATCTCCAAACATGACCGATCGCAAGATGTTTCACTGAGTGTGTAATATAATATAAAAAATAGAGTTATCAACCCATATTATCTAACATGCAAATCCACAAATCAGCACAGTAGGATCACAGTCCAGAGAAACAAAAAATTTGGAAACCATTACATAACACATCCTCTCTACCGTCACCCCCTTCCTCATCTGCCTCCATATGTTGGATAATATCATTATAAACCTCAAATGGTAGAGCCATTGAAAATTGAATGGGATCAAAACTGAAATTTCTTTGCTCCCTTCGATGATCTTTGCACTAATGTTTAAAGAGTTCTAACCTTCAAGATAGCTATGAGGATTGCATTTTGTCATCTTGAGATATCTTTTACATAAATAATAGCTTAATCAATATAAATTATATAATTTTATAAATTAAAATAAAAATTCAAAAATTCAGTGAATCTAATTAAAATAAAATGTGACTCAAATTAACTAAATATATCACAAGTATCTTCTTTATAATTGATCAATTACATAAACTTAACAAAATTTGAATTTTTTTTTAAAAAAAATCTGAAATATATGAAATCAAATAAATTATCCAACATAAAAATATCAAAAAAGAATATTCAAGATATCATAAATTAGCCAAAAAAAAGTTGATTCAACCAAATGAGTGGCATCCTATAAAAAAAGAATAGGTAGGATCTACCGTATCAAATGAAACAAAAAAAGGTAACAAGTCAGCATTAACATCAACAAGCTAGCACATGAATACACGATATAGCCTTGCAAAACACTAACAATCTTCAAACATGACAACTCACAAAATGCTCCATAGAGTGCATAATATAACATAAAAAAATAGAATTACCAATCCACATCATCCAAACATAACATGCAAATCCACAAGTCAAAACAATAGGATCACAGTCTGGAGAAACAAAAAACTAGGAATCACTAACATAACACATCCTCTCCACCATCAGTCTCTTCCTCATCCTCCTCCATATGTTGGATAGTATTGTTATAAAGCTCAAATGGTAGAGCTACTGAAAATTACACCGAACCGAGGCCGATATTTCTTTGCTCCTTTCGATGATCTTTGCACTAATGTTCAAAGAATTCTAACCTTTTAGGTGGTTATGAAGAGTGGCAATATTGTCATTTTGAAAAATCTTTTACATAAATAATAGGTTAATCAATATAAATTATATAATTTTATAAATCAAAATACAAACTTAAAAATACAGTGAATCTAACTAAAACAAAATGCTGCTCAAATTCACTAAATATAACGTAAGTATTCTCTTTATAATTAATCAATTAGTTAAACTTAACAAAATTTGAAATTTTCAAATAATAACGTAAAATATATAAAATCAAATAAATTAGCCCACATAAAAACTCAAAAAAGAATATTCAAGATATTATAAATTATCCAAAAGAAGTTGATTCAACCAAACGAGTCACAACCTATAAAGAAAGAATAGGTCGGTATAAAATTCAGTAAAAAATTGGAGTAAACGGGCCCTACAGGAAATGTGTGGATAGACCATCTCGAAAGAACTAGTGTTACGACATGCATATTTAGGTATGAACTAATTGTAATTACACTTATCTCTCATGGCAAATGCAAAAAGATAAGGATAGGTTCATAGCTTGTTTTCTTTTAAATGTGCCAAGCAATCAAAGCAGATTTATTCTAAAAAAAATGGAGAATAGTTGATAGTTCAAACCTTGAGGAGAGGCCCATTCGGCACCACCAGGTGCAACCAAGCCCGTGGCTCCCACATCAGGCATTTGCAAAATCGGTAGGCCATTGTTCAGAAGGTAAAATGCCACCATATTCAGCTATAGCAGCATACTCAGGGGCAACAGGAGCCTCCCCTTCTTCCTGCTGCTCCTTGGCTTCCTCAGGATCTCTGTGAAAGAAGAGATCAACCTATGTGCACCATTGATAAAATTTAATTAGTAACTAACATCCACATCATACAACATGTCAGCATATAAATCAAAGCATCCTTGAAAGGCAAGTTATTTCCTGATATCATGAAAAATTTTAACATTAACCAATAAATAAACAACAAAATTCACACTTTGGAATCAATTACATGATTATTGCTGCAAAGATAATCAATAGAAAGACAAAAAAAAAACAAATATTTAGTCAAGCTATAGATGAAGTCATTAATGCATAAATAAATATGAAGATCTAAACTTTTCAAAAAAAATAAAAATAAAAGCAAAAAACAAAACATGAGAACTTACCATAACATCCCACTTGTGGCCCGGAGCAATAGTATTCCTCATCTGAAGGACCATCCTTGCCAGCAACCAGAAGAGACAACCTATACTGTGTTTTCCCTTGTTATTAGCCGGAATTCCAATGTCAACAAATCGCATTGGTGAATCAGTATCACAGAAGGCAATTGTTGGAATGTTTCCAAGAGCAGATTCCTTAATTGGCTGCGGAATATAAACATTCAGAGCAACTAAGCTAACATTTTAACAAAGCAACCCTATATAAGAAACAGAGGGAAAACATGCCTGGTGATCAGTCCTTGGATCAGTCAGAATAAGCAGACGGGGCTCACTAAAGGATGTTTGGAGCTGGTTAGTAAAGGTTCCAGGCGTGTGCCTCCCAGCAATAGGGTGAGCACCAGTGTACTGCGCAAACTTCAAGACAGCTCTTTGACCATAAGGTCTAGCAGATTGAACGATTATGTCCTGGGGGTTCTCAATGGCAACAATTACTCTAGCCGCAAGTTGTATCTTTTCCCAAGTTCAAGATTTTCCAAGATTAATTATGTATATCCCTAAATTTTAAGGTAAAAATGAGATTTCAGAATAATAATGTCAGTATATGAAGCTAAACTAACAAATAATTTAACTATGCAGGAATGATAAAGATAATGACAGGAAATAATGAAAGCCACATACACCGATTCATAGATCGAAAACCCCATACCTTGTATGTCAAAAACAGTATCCACAAAATTTATTCAGAACAAAAATGACACCAAATGGCCAATAGGATCCAATATGAAAGAACAAAAAACTTTGATGCTACTAAAACTATTGCTATACGATCAACAAGAGGCTCCATAAACAAATCATCCAATTTGAGATTGAACAAATCGACCCTAGGGCATCGAAAATTATACGAAAAGTAAGAAAAAAATCAATTACATGGAACCGCAACATAGATACGGGATCGTTCCAGAATTCAGAGTTCCAACTTATAAGAAATGCTTACCTTTCTAAGTGGCGTCTCTTTAAGCTATGGATACAGGCGCAGAAAGAGCAGGGATTGCGAGCTTACCGTCACTCCTTCGCTTGTATACGTAGCGCTCCATCTGGTAGTCGCAATTTTTGGTTCCTAGGTGCACGTGCGCAGCCAACATCATTTGAATGTCCTGCTCCTTCTGAGAGAGCACCCTCGTCGCCATGTCTGAAGAACTTGATCTGAAGTTAGGGTTAGGAGAATTGTGAACGGCGCCCTCAGATTAGAATGCTGAAAGATTGTTTTTATACTCGGATTCTAGAGCCCTAATTAGATATTATATTTACATGCTGAAACATTTGCATGCTTTGATATTAGATTAAAGTATGCATACTTATTTTAGTAATTTGTGTGTATACCATAAACTTTTATATATTTACATGGTTAACACATCACTTTCATTTTTATAAATATAACACAATTCTTTGATATTAGATTAAAAATGTCATTACTCAATGTTGAAACATTTACAATGACAACTAATAAATTAGCATATTAGCATTGCACGAAAAATTAAACACACAAGTAAATAATAAAGAAGCAACATGCTTGCTCGTCATGATTTTACAGAAGAGAAAAAGTCACTAAGTCGAGACCCAAAAATTAAGTGAGTTGAAGGGTTGTTCGTGCTCGGCTCCTTCAAATTTTTTATTGTTCGAGTTTGGCTCTATTGAATATATTGTTCAAATTTGACTTATGTTCATAATAACTCCTAAATAGTCTATTCATGCTTATCATAACCAGGAGTTTTGTTATTTAAATTATTGAATTAAATTTTATATATTAATTGTACATATTCTTTCCTTATAGCTGAATGACTAGATTTTGAATATATATTTTTACAAATTATTATGTATTATTAGGA
This sequence comes from Phalaenopsis equestris, assembly GCF_001263595.1. NCBI lineage: Eukaryota > Viridiplantae > Streptophyta > Magnoliopsida > Asparagales > Orchidaceae > Phalaenopsis > Phalaenopsis equestris. The sequence goes on from NW_018164540.1 coordinate 406,503, forward strand.
TACCTAAAATAGATCGTGGAAACCATTATTTATTGAAATGAAAGCTAAGAAAAAAGACATTCAGCCTATTTGCTAAAAACTTTGACGATGCTCAACTTATCTAAACTTGTTTAGTCGAATTGGCTCGTGTTCGACTCATTTAAATATTTAAAGAGCAAACTCAAATTTAAAGTCATAAATAAAAAAAAACTTATGTAATTATTTACAAGCCACTTTGGATTTATGGAGCTCCAAAGTTCAGCTAGTTCTCAAATGTCCCCCAGGAGAGTGAAATAAATATTGGGATAGAGATTAATGATATTTACATATATACCATCCAATTTTAAAGTAGTTTTTTTGGATATTTACACAGCTACCACTAGGGCATTCAATTTGACTCGTTATTTGCGAATAACTCATGTTCGACTCCTTAAGCAGCTCATGGTTGGCTTGTTCGTTAAGCCTAACGAGCCGAACATGAACAAATTTTTAAGCTCGAAATGTAAATGAGCAGAACATGAACAAATATTTGTTTAATCTTGTTCGGCCATAATTGACTCGAATATATATAAAGAAATATTCATAAAATTTAAATATTATAAATTATAATTAATTAAAATTTATACAAATATTTTTTTAGAAAATTTATTATTATATTTTTATTTAAAAAATTAATTATTATAATAATTTTATATTCTAACAAGTCAATTTTGAGCCGAACAAGAACATGAATAAGTTTTTCGAGCCGAACTTTAACACTGTTCACGAGTCATTTCGAACACGAGCCAATTTCAAACCGCCGAACAAGAGCCAAGCTGGTTTAGATCACTAGCTACAACCCAAATTCTATGTAACTAACATCTAAACTTTTATATTTAAATTATACCATCAAATAATTTTAAAAAATAATAAAATTTATTTTTTTTAATTCTTATAAAATTAATATAAAGAAAAGATAAGTAAATATAATTATCTAATTATTTCAAATAAATATAAATGAATAAATTTTTATTCTAATCTAGCTCAAAAAAAATAAAAATAAATAAATATTGTACATCATTTATTAATTTAGCGCAAAAAACAAAAATACATAATGGACCGTTCTCTAAATAGGAGTTTTTTTTAAATAGCCTTGTTATCTTTTCTTGCCCGCAAAAGCTTAGCCGTGCCCTAAGTTTACCTGTCGCCTCAACTCTTCCGCTTCGTGCTCGGCTCGCTGTTTTCCAGTCGTCTCCGTTCGCTCTTCCCCGGCGCAAGGTGCGTTTTTCAATTTGATTTTGTTTTTCCAACTTATTGGGTAAAGATCGAAACGTATTTTTGGAATTTATTTTACTGTAATCGTCTTTATAATTGTATGCGAAGAACAGCTAATCTCGATTTTCAGAAGACGAAGAGACGGGATATTGCTTTTACTAAAATTAAAAAAACGCAAGAATCTTCTGTAAGATGCTCATAAAACTTCCTTTTTTGCGCGTCATTTTGCGTCTTCCTGGCAGTTATGTATTTCTTGTCATCCAAGCGCGAGGAAGACCAATTTTCACGTCTTTAGCTGCTTCATTTGGAACAACATAGCATCTCTCTATGATTCTTTTCTAATGGTGATGTTAGATTCGTTTGATTTTGCTTCATCATCATCATCATCAATTTCGTCGTTTTCTTCTTATTCTTTTGACCTGCGCTGCAGTCGCTTTTCCATTCTTTCGTTCTTGTTTCTATCCCTTTCTTAGGTATTGGTACACATAGGGAAGGATCTTTGTGGAAAGTCTGTTTTTTAATCTTGTATTTTGTTTATCAGTTCTACTAATAGAATTTAAAACTTTCCCATCAGATTATTATGATGTTTTTCTTTTGAATTTCAAGTGTCCCCCCAGATTTTATTCATTCAGCTGAGGTCTGATATAGTTGATTTTTGGTTAAAATGATAGTTTTTGCATTAGAATTTACTTTAGACGACATTTTTGCTGTTTAGTTCTGTTTCTCTCCGAAATTTTTGTTGGCGGTTTAATTAGATCTTAAACATTAACCGAAGCTTGGAGCCTTCCATGGGAATATTTAAACTCCGTGGAGATTATCCTATAAAATTATGTGAATTGCTTTTCAGTTACATGATATGAAACTGGCCTGCAGAACCCCCAACATTTTTAATGGCTCTGTAATGAATCTTGCTCCCAATAATTGGATACTGTGAATTAAGAGACACCCACTGCATTTATAATGGTTTCTTTTATATATAGAAATCTCATTTGGTTGTTAAGTCTCTATTTTTATACTTCTATCTTCTTTCTGTAACTTTTAAAATGCACTTATTATTGAAGAAGTCCTTGAAGATTTATTTTCTTTTGTAAAAATTCTGTTTAGTGTTATGATATTCTTGTCAGCAAATAAAAGGCGTTATTTTTTTTTTCTTTCGCTTCAAATGGATTAAATTGAAGATTTAATTGTCTGGGTAGTGTTGAAAGTTCCATCTTAGAGATGCTATATAAGAAAGATCTAGTCTCTTATTTCAACCTCCCTTTCCCTTGTTTTGTTTTTGCTCGATCTTGTCTTTTGTCCATGTGTAAATTATTTGCTCAATAAGTCTTTGTATTTATCAGTGCTAGCATGGAGAATGATTTATGTAATTGATTAATATCTTTCTTATGCTTATATTAATACACTAACAACATAGTTTAAGATGTGTGCTTGTTTATGGAAGCTTAATTTTTTTTGGAATTTGAACCAAACTATTACTTCTTTACTTTAGGGGCATCATGTCAAGGTTATTTTGAGAGTTAAGGGAATCATTGATTGTAAATTTTACTTTTGGGTTCTCAAAATATACATATGTGATAATCTGCAGGGAAAGTAATTTTTTGTGCGTGAGCTTGATTAGTGAAATTCAATATGGCTGCTTCTGAAAGAACAGTTTCATTTTCTTCACTTTCTGATGTCAAAGAAAATCAGTGCAAGAAAAACTTTACTTGTAATTCTCAGGGCGTCATGGAAGATCATACTCTCCAATCAGGGCGAAAAGCATTTAGTCGAGATTACGAGCATTCATATTCAGTCGAATCTGACTTTTTTGACGGAGACAGTTCAGACGAAGATCACTATGTCTCAGCACAACGATCTACGGCTGAGCCTGAAGTGAATTTGAAAAATGTAATAAGCGGAATAGCTGCAATTCTAATGGGACGAAGTAAAGGTCTTGCTAGCATTCAACCTCAACAAAATTTTGGCTCAAGCGTGTCATTTCTTGGCTACGAAAAGGATGGAGGGAGTTATTTGCATTCGTCTGTCTGCATACCAAGTGCTCCTCCATTGCTCGAGCCAGAAGCTATCAATTATAGTGCATATAGAGATGTTCTTGAAGCGGAGCCTCCAGAATGGTTGCCAGATAGTTCTACCACAGTCTGCATGCAATGTTCGTCTCCTTTTACAGCCCTTACACGGGGAAGACATCATTGTAGGTTTTGTGGAGGTATTTTTTGCAGAGGATGCACAAAAGGGAGATGCTTGCTGCCCGTTAAGTTTCACACGCGAGATCCTAAAAGAGTTTGTGATGTTTGTTTTGAAAGGCTCGATCCTTTGCAGAGTATATTGATAAATTCAATTAGCAATGCAGTGCAGTCTGCAAAACATGATGTTACGGATTGGACTTGCACCAGAGCATGGTTGAATTTACCTTTGGGTTTGTCAATGGAACATGAAATATACAAGGCGGCTAATATTTTGAGGAGTTACTCGAAGGTGAGCCATTTGCGATTTCATTCATGACTTATGAGTAAAGTGCAAAACTAGCCCTTCGACTGTTTGCATGTAGTCATTTTAGTCTCCACGGCATATAAAAATGTCAATTCAGTCCCAAAGTTATTTTAATATAGGCTGATATAGTCGCCACGGAGGACTATTTCAACTCCGGTTTAAAAAGTCTGGGACTAATTACCACTTTTATAGACTATGGGACTGAAATGGCTCCATGTAAAAGGACAGGACTATTTTGACACTTTACTCTATCATTTCTCTTTTCTTTGAAGTTTTTACCTTTGATTTCAACATTTTTAGCATGCATCCTATGTTCTTCTCTGAGTTTTACATGATCAATTTTAGTGAAGTTGAACGATGCATTATTGCAATGCTGTTGATCAATCTGTAGGTTGCACGACTAAATCCAGAGAAGTCCATTCCGCAAGCAGTTTTGAAGGATGCTAAAGGGCTTGCGATTCTAACAATGGTTAAAGCTGGCACAGTAATTTCGTATAAGTTTGGCACAGGTCTTGTGGTATCTAGAAGGATGGATGGGACGTGGTCGGCTCCATCTGCCATATTATCTGTTGGTCTAGGATGGGGAGCACAGGTAATTGTGCAGTAATATGACATTAATCTCTGCTAAAACATCTTGCATGAATATTTAGCATAATGATCTATTATCCAGTTTAACATTGACTAGCTGGATGCTTTCTTTGTAAATGGTTTTACTGCCCAGAAGTTACTAGGGAATTCTGTTATTTTCCGTAGTTCCTCGAATTATTTGGGTGATATTTTGTGGACAAAGCAAGTATTTGTTATGCTTGGTAGCAATGTTGATTTCATGCAAAGATTTGAGACCAAAGACCCAGACTTTTTTTTTTCTTAATGCATGGTTCATTTTTTCTTCATTTGATTCCCTAATCATATAGAATCTGATAAGATTGGATTGTGTTGTATAATTAGATCTCACTGAGAACCCGTGTGGCTTCGAGCATACATTTTTGCTCATGACAAGTTTATTTGGAACACACTGGTTTGTTATCATGAAGGTATCTCAACGGTTTCATCTTTTTTCACATAGTTGCCGAAACATGGATAGAAATATTAGAATTTTTCACTAGTTTCTAAGGTTTGTAAAAGATGCATTATTTGCCCTTAAATATTTTCCTTCTCGTTTTCATATCAGCGAGGTTTCTCTTCTATTTTTCTCATCGTTCTTCTATTTTTGTCTTTTTGTTTTATTTCAGACATCTCAAACTTTAAATAAAAATCAAATCAATTAGAAGAAATCCATCCCATCCCATCAAAGGAATAGAAGCATTATATATTTTGTATCCAACTCGAAACTTCCAGATGTTCCTTTTGATCACAAAGCTTTGATGGAGAAATTTTATATATGTATCATCACAGCCCCTTTGCTATTCCCTTTATAAGGTTTTGAGGCTGTGGAAACAAACTTATTAGCCAAGAACTTATGGGATTTAACCTTGAAGTCGAGCAATAAAATCTAGCTATAGTTTTGCAGAGATTTCAGGCAGGAGTATGGGTAAGAAATCACATAGCAATGTTTGAATAAATCTGACTCATATATTCAGGGCTTTTAATAATATCCCATATAGGGATTATACTTCAAATATTTTGTATAGAGAGAGAGAGAGAGAACCCTCCCTCAATTAAACACGAAGGTTGACCAAGAAATTGCAGTAAATTCGGTATATCAATGGTGAATTTGTTAAATCTAATTATAATTTTATGTCTTTCTACTATGCTTCAACATGATTTTAAAATGTTTTTTACCCTGTAACGTCTGTCTTTTTCTTGTTCTGCTGCATCTTTACTAGCTTATTTTTTTGTACTATCAAACCTATCATTGTACATTAAAGTCTCATTGAATATAATTTTAATGCTCCTGATGATCTTTTGATTTTATCATCTAAAATTGATAGCCATTTTCAAGCACTTCATATCCAATGAAGTGGCGTCTGTAGATTCTATTTACTCCTCAAAAAGTTATCCAAACTAATTAGGTGAAAATTTTAGGCCTACCTGATTTTAGATGAATTTAAGCTCTACCTATTTACAAAATAAGTTCATACTGACAGCATTTTGCTCCCCGCACACTTTTATACTGAAAAGTTCTTTGCTATAAGCTCACAGGAACTCTCAGATTATCAAACTATTACTTGAAGAGAACAACACATTCTAAACATTGAATCTGTGTATTAGTTTCAGTTATCACACCAAAGATATCCACCTGGATTATTTTTTGCTAGCTTGAAATATCTACTGCCAATATATTTTGTTTCCCAAATATATTAAAAGACCTAAAGCATGAAATGCTTTTTTTTATATATTATTTCCATTAAAATGAATCTGACATGTTTTTTCAATTCATTCTATGGAAGGCACAAGTTTTAAGAACAACCTGTGTCTTATAACTGTATTGTAACATAAGCCTACTTCAGTTGGCTTATTTTGGGTTGAGAAACTTGAATTGTATTGCTTTGTGCTCAATAGATTCACAAATGGAGACCTTTTTAATGAAGATTTACATACATGCCAATTAATTTCTATGTATTTATGTATCGAACACCTTAGCTTCAATTTTTACATACACCACCACTTTTTCTATGCATGAAAAAGTGTATTTTCCTTTTTAATAGTTAACATGTTGGTGTCTTTTATGTGATGTGAAAGATTTGGGTGGTATAAATGTAAAAAACTTTTGGTGTTAGATATGTAAATACATAGGAATTGCGTTGAATATATGTAAATGTCCCTTTTTTCAATGCAGCGGCTTATTATTTGACTCTGTTATGTAGATTGGAGGAGAGCTGATGGACTTCATTGCTGTACTTCACGACTCTGAAACTGTGAAGACATTTTGCAGTAAAATGCATTTTTCACTTGGAGCAGGTTTAAGTGCTGCAGCAGGTCCAGTTGGTAGGGTTTTAGAAGCAGATCTCAGGGCTGGAGATAGAGGACGCGGGGTCTGCTATACTTACAGCTGCAGCAAAGGTGCCTTTTTTTTTTTTTCTTTTGGCCATGCTAGACAGACTTGAATTGTTCTTTTAGTTTTTTTTTTTGTGATTTTACTTTTTATCCAATGATTCTCACTGGGTGCTGCTTGGGGGATGTTAAGTCGCAGGAAACTTAACATTACATAGCACAAAATTGTTTTGAATTATATATCTCATTCTTAAACTTACATATGCAAAACTTTGGTCCTTTAAACTTCCGTATGAAAATGTGTATTTTACTTTAAAGAAGTGATAATAAAGTTATTTTTGATGTGATATTAAAGTTTTGAGTTTTTGTGTGCCATGAATATGAATATGAATATGAATGTTTAGGTGTGAGTAATGTAACTACATAAGAATTGTGTGCTATTTTTGTAAATGCCACGAATTTTTTACTTCAGAGTTCATGGTTTGTTTGCGGCAACTATATCTATAGCAATATTTGAAATTAGTTGTATTGTCTTGAAAAAAGTAATTTTGTTAAAAAGCTTTTGCAAGTATTATAATTTTTTTTAATTGTTATTAAGAAATTGAACAGCAACAGCTTTTTATAACAGCTATGTGGAAGAACTGTTTCACACCATAAAAAAATTCTGAAAAAACTGTAAAAAGGTTATAATCAGAAGAAAAAACTATTTTCTTGCTTCAGCATCATGCAACTCTGTATTTTGTTATGGAGTTAGGAGTTTGATGAGTAAGCATGATATGCAATCTCAGCTGAAACCTGGAACAGGTGCTTTTATAGGGGTTTCAATGGAAGGAAACGTTGTGTTTACGAGGATGGATGCGAACCTGCGTTTCTATGGTGATCCTTATCTGACTACGACGGACATTTTACTGGGTACTGTGGAGAGGCCAAAGGCTGCAGGTCCACTCTATGCTGCTCTTCATGACCTTTTTAACTGTATATGAAATACTTTTTATTTTTAGAGGTAAAAATTGAAGATTTCGTTAAATAAACCAGTAAAAAATTTGTATTCCTGAATTTGTTCATATCTGTTTTGGGGACCGCCGTTGTAAATATATTTCAGAATTCTGAAATATATTTCAGAATTCTGCAAAAAAAAAAAAAATGTTTGGTTTTGCAGAACGTTATTTGTACATATAAATTGTTCAAAATAAAATGTTATGTTGATAAAATATGTTGATTCTGATATGTTCATATCTGTTTTGGGAACTGGTGTTGCAAATATATTTCAGAATTCTGCAAAAAAAAGGAAAATGTTTGGTTTTGCAGCACCTTATCTGTACATATAAATTGTTCAAAATGAAATGTTGTGTTGATAAAAATGTTGATTCTGATATGATCCGGAACCCAAAACAGCATACAAACATGCTGATTTTATTAATACCAATGAAAACAAACAAAATAGATTGTTGATCTACTGTTTGAGAGGTAGATAATCTCTCCACAAATCCTAGACGATGCCGGGAATACCACCAAAAGAAAAAACTGCAGCCGAAACAAACATAAAAATAAACCCTAGTGACTTAGCCTTCCTAAATACTCTTAAAGATCATCTTCATATTTTCCCCTCAAAATATCCCTTTACTTCCTTTCCACCTGCATGTGATTAGCGGCTTAGTCGGCTTAGTGGGCCACAATTGCCGAAAATTTTCAAAGATGAGGCTGTGCCGAAAATTTGGTCTTTTGTTCCTCCTAAAATATCATTATATTATTTATCGCCCTAATCCCTCTCATGTTGGGTATAGAGGGCTAATTTGCCCCGCTCCCCTCAAAACATTCAAAAAAGAGGTCGGTTTCGTTTCTATTGTGCCGATTGGCTTTGTCAAGCTGTCGACTGGTCGGGATTGGTCTGGCCGGTTCACTTACAGTGAAGGAAGGCTCCTGCGTTCCTTCGACTAAGGGAGGCACGTGCTTATCCAGGACCCCCATTCAATCGTAGTGAAGGGAGGCGCGTGCATTCCTTCGTGTAGGCACGTGTGTATCAGATTTTTCGGTCTTTAGTAGCAGTTTTTTGGTGATTAAATTTAATGCCTTGCTTTGAGTTTATTGGCTTATTCTACAAATTCAAGGATTACTGTGGGTGTGATTTTATTTTGGTTTTGATTTCATTCCTTATGATCATCTGACCAATTGATTGTAGTTCAAGAGATTTTCAATGTATGTGAAGGTATTATTCGCCTTTTGAATTATTTTGATGTATTTGGGTCATTATAAAGTGGTGATGTTCCATTTACAGCCCTCACATACATTAAAAATCTCTTAACAATGGGTGGCCAACACTTCAATTTTTTTGGCTTTGAATTAATTTGGTGCTATTTATTTCTAACTTTAGGAAAAAATAATTGAAATGTGAATGGCATTCTCTTTAATTGCCGGTTCAGATTTGACTAGTTTGAAATTTTTAATAATTATATTTATTTATTTTTTTACTTTTTATTTTTAATTGGAAGATTAGTTTAACGAGTGTATAAATAAGTTAAAAATTTTAAGAAATATTTAACATTTTATATAAAATTATTAACAAAAATTCATATAAATATAAATAAATAAGCATTTTAAGTAAAATTCAAATTAGTGTTGAAGTGTTAATTTTTTTCTTAGATCAAATGATATGAATATATATTAGCAAATTAATATATTAAAAAAAAAATAACAAGAAATTATTTTAAATTAATATGCATATTTATAATAGATTGTAATATATTATTAATAAATAAATAATCAAATAAATTTTAGTAAATTAAATTTTATTTTAATGTTATAAAATGTAATTATAGATTAATTAATAAGTTAGTTATTAAATAACAAATTAATTTATTTATGAACATAAATAAACGAGTTAAATTATCTTTATATTTGGTTTATTTAATTATAAATTTTTTAAAAAATATTCAAATTCATTTTATTTATTAACTTAATCAAATTTGATGTAGTGTTAATAAGCCTAATTCAAGTAGCTCATCAAATGCATTGGTTCATTTACAGCCCTACAATCCAAGCCAAATTTAAGGTGAAATTTAATTCTTCCACAAATTCGCATAAACAAATAAATTGATTAGAATTAAATTCTTAAGTTTTTTCATAATTTCGTAGTGCTAAAATATAATCTAATAAATAAATAAATAATTCTATCTAAAAACCATTAACAAATATATTTTTATGTGAGAATTACATGCATGCCACTTGATTTTTATGTAAATACATATCTTACACCTAAACTTCAATTTTTACATATATGCCACCTCACACTTAGTGTTCTTTTGGTTCGGCGGGGGGATCGCGGCGGAGCACTGTTTTGGCAAAAAGCGGGCCACGGGATTTGAGCAGTAGCATATTACGCAACCGCCCCTCCTCCTCGTTGGACCAACTGCCCCTTCCAGTTCGAGCGAAAGCATTTTACGCCTTGCCCCTCCCCGTTCGAGAACTGTCAGCACTTACCGCAAGGGAACTCGAAGGGGGCGATGAAGGGTATTGAGGCTTCGGAGTGTAAGGTGGCGTTGGTGATGAGGAACTGCTCGATGTCGATGGAGTGGTGGAGAGGGACGCCGGGGAACTTGATGTTAGTGCCAAGGTAGATCCAGTCAGAGGTTCCGAGGGCGGCAGCGCCTACATGGCAGAGATGGGTTTGGGGACGGCTGAAGAGGCCTTTTATTATTTATAAAGAAAGAATTGCATGCTTATCATCACTACATTCTCATGTATTTAGAAATTTAACACCTAAAGTTCAATTTTTACATGTAGAACACCTAATTCATACATGAAAATGTGTATTTCACTTTTGATAAGTTAAAATAGTGATAATTTTTAAAAGGTTTGGGAGATGTAAATATCAAAAAAATTCCTACACAACATTACTTAATAGGAGCAGAATTATCATTTGTCCAGAAACAGCTGTCACACAGCTGTCTTCACACAGCTGCAACAAACAATCAGTCAGTTTCCTCGCAGCAGCTTTCTGAGGCAGTTAAACTGCAATTAAAAAAGCTAAGAAGTTACAGTTCCCCCAAAAACACTCCGAATCTAACATTATCCAAAGAAGACAGTGAGTACAAATTTTAAATAAAATAAATAAGCTATATATACATTCAATAATTTAACCGCAATTAAGAACAAGGCACACAGAGAAAAGATAAACATAACCACTCATCAAGTAATTATATCTCTAACAACAACAATATACAAAACCAGAAATCAGCTGCAAACCACTCGCACATATTTCAGTTCTGAAAGACACAACAATCAGTACAGAAAAACTACACTTATTAGCATATAATAACCAACGTCTGCTTCAATGAAATTGGTAGCATATCTGGCTAACAGTTCAGCCTCTTCATAATCTCCACATATATGTCTCTGAAACATCAGAACCGAAAAGAATGAAAAATATTTCAGAATTAAAACCAAATCGATCAATAAGTACTTTACTAAACCGATCAGCGTGGAGAAAGCTTACATTTTTCTTCTAATTTGGAGAGATCCGGATAGATATCAGATATAATTTAGAAAATCATATCAGATATAGGGATGTCCTCAAAGCTCCAGAGATCCATGAAATTGATTCCATCTTGAATCATCTCGGTGCCAAGAATGGAATCAAGTGATCCATCTAAGGTTCCTTCAGAGGATGTCATGAACTTCAGAACTGGATCAAAAGCCGACAGATCTTCTGAAAATTTCATTGCTGAATCCTCACCAGAATCAGTTTTGAGTTTCTTGCCAGCCGCACTCTCTTCCAGGTACGCAGATTTAAGTTCATCAACAGTAGTAGATGGAATTGAGTTAATCTCAGGGTTATTGAACTCATGTTCCCAGCCATAATCCGAGCAATTTAAAGAGTTGCTTTCCTGCTCGGAATACATATTCTGAATCTTTATTGGCACAACAATCTCCTCTCCCATACAAAAACTCGAGTAAAAATTGTAGTTTGCATCGAAACTTGATTCCCAATTAGAGTTTTCTTGCAATGTTTGTGGAGGATGACTCAGAGCAGTTTTGGGAGCTTCATCAGGGAAGTTCACCTTGGCTTTCTTGCCTCGAACCTTACGAGCTGCAGCATCGTAAGCTCGAGCGGCCTCCTCCGGCGTGTCGAATGTTCCTAACCAGACCCGTTCTCCTTTGCGAGGATCTCGAATCTCAGCCGCCCATTTTCCCCATGGGCGTTGGCGGATTCCTCTGTACTGGTTCTTCCTCTTCCTTTTGCCTGATTTATGATCAGCATCTCCATCCAATTGAAAGCGTTTCAGAATTGTTGAATCCTCAGCTACGCATGTAAAGAGAAGAAGAAATAATGGATGCAATCGTGGTTAAGATTAATCGCGAGCAAATTAAGCAGTATTCTTCTTTCGTGATTGTGTGAACAACAAAAATTAAAAAATACTAGCGAGGTGTATGAATTTATAAGATTTATCAAAGCAATTTGAAAGCAAGAAACCACTTTCTAAAACATATTTCAATCAACAGGCAACCAACTGAGCGCATTACGGATGATTTATATGCAATTCTTCTATTTAAATCCACAAATAAAAATCACGTAAGAAAAGAAAAAAACCTCGTCCAAAACAGACCAGAAGAAAACATGATCAAAAGATGCAGACTCCCACTCTTCAAAAATCTCTTTATGTGCGTGCTTACCTCTGCTTAAAGGCGCCAACTTTGGACGGAAAGCGAAAGACTTGACGTCAAAAGGCTCCTCCATTTCGTCCACCTCCGTCACCTCGTCCTTAAACTCCTGGAAATCGGCTTCGAAGTCATCATCGAACTCCTCCGCACGAATCTTCCGGCCATCATTTCTTTTCTTCTTCTTCTTCTTTCCCTGATCGGCCCATAGACAGTCTTTCGCAACTCGCCGCTGCCTTGCCGACGGGATGAAGTCGGAAATGATCGCTCCACCGCACATATCGTAAAGGGCCAGGAAAAAAATCTCACCTTTCCGATCAATGCAGAGATATAACAACTTCAAAAGCTTGTTTCAAGATGGAAAGGTTGGTGGAGATTGTGCGTTTATTATAGAAAGTTTCTTGGGGAGGCAAACAGTAAAATCGTCGCGGGTTCTTTGCATGCCCAACAGTACACAGACAGACGTCAGAGAAATGGGGAATGGTCCAGAGGCTAAGCTCCAAAAACTTTTTTTTTGTTTGTTTGGAGTGACGTTGAAAACTCTTGGTACAATGAATTGGGATTCTGATTGCGTGAATATTTAAATGTTTAGTGGTTTGGTGGCATACGGCATCAGACACTGGGATTTTTGTGGTTGGGTTGATGTAATCATGTAAATTGTTAGAAAAGAATTTAGTAAGGTTGCATGACTAAGAAGTTTCAGCTAATTAAATATGATTCTGTTGGAGATACTTCCAATTGTCTATCTCTCCCTCTCGCTCGCTGATTTCTTATACATCTAAATTGATTTTGCCTTTGGTTTCAGAGATGGACACAGATTTTGTTTTTATATATACAATATATTTAGAGTAATTTGCTTGTATACCACATATTATGTATTTATCTATTTATTATTTAGCTTATATATATATATATATATAAAGGAATGACCAGGGCTATTATACGAACCCTGACATCCCTTATGCTTCTGATAATTCGAGTACTACATCTTGTACTCGGGGGGAATCAAACCCCAGCCAGAATAGACTTACAGCTTACAAAGATATATCCGACCAATTGACACATTTAGCTAACTGTATATGTGTGTGTGTGTGTAACACCTAAATTTTACCATTTATACTAATATCACTCAAATTTTTACTTCATATAAAATTAACATAAGTTTAACACTAATTTTATGTATTTACTTACATGTCTAACACCCAAGGTTTAATATTTACATTTATTGCATTTTGGTGCCACAAATTTACACATGAACAAGTGTATTTCATTTTTAAAAAGATAGTAATTATGATATTATTATCTGTCAGCCGCTTAATTTCTGATTGGCATAGATTTAAGGAGATTTACACCTAATATATAGCTAGGATAAGAAGCAAAAATGATTAGGCATCTCCAGCTATAGATTCTGATCTTTTCCAGATAGGAAGTTGAGGTCGGCAGCAAAATCAGTCTTTTAAGATTAGAAAGATGGAATAAAAAGACAAAAAGCTTCATGATAGATATAATTATATTAAGAATTATGAATAATTTTCGGGGGGTTTCTATACTCAACACCCAATTTTTAGTATACTTCATATATAAAACTCAAGAGTTTAGTATTACATTGTACCACTCAATTCTTCTAGATTCTTCGATCCTTTCATCCGCACTCCGAAGTAAGTCCGACAACATACAAATACCTCTAAAATTCTCATATTTCTTTACCTTCGGCCATGGAGTCATTCTTATTAATTGGACATTCAATTGATCGTGTGCCTTTTTTTTTCTGGTTTTAAAAGTTAGGTTGGACCGACCTGTTTAGCTGATTCAATCGTGGACATGTCATTTGAGAGGTTCATTTCAGACATATTAGAATTGGGGTTGAACGCAACGAATCAGCAAATCGGTGAACTAGTCTAATTTTTAAAGATCCGATTAGTTCTACAATAAATTGTCAAATTTTAGTGTTTTCTTTTTTTTATAAGATGACTAAAATAAGAACTATAAATGGAAAAAAAATATCATTCTCCAAAAATTTTAAGCTTAAAGATCATTCAAAATATTCAAAAATGAAATGTATGAATTAAAATTTTATTATAAAAATAATATTATTCAATCATTATTAAATTAGTTAAATTATGCTTATGTAATTTTAATATTTAGAACGTCTTTGGTTCAACCTCTGGCTCAACTTTGGTTTAGCTATTTGACCTTTAACCTCTTCTTCTCGTTAACGCTTGCTAAATTCAATCCCTTAAAATTAAATTAAATGGCTATAAATGTTATGAGAGATGTGAATTGTGGAAACATATTGGAGACATCCAAAGCAATACTTTCAATAGAGGCACACAAAAAAAGAAACCACATTGAACACATGATTTAAAGAGAAAAAAAAAACTAGAAATACAAAAAATCACGAAAACCACGCAATGCAATGTAATCCACTATGGAAAAAATAATGAGAATCGTGCAAATTAAATCACATTGATGCCTCTCTATACTAGAAAACTCGAGGAAGTTCCTTTCCTTTGCACAAGAGAATATTAAAATGTACATCTTCCAATTAACACTCCAATAGGCACTGAAACACTGACTTTCAAGCATTGCACTATCCTGTTTTTGGGTTTTGAAATTGGATTGGCTATAGTGGTGTTGTCTTTTGGGCTCAGGGTGTTACTGGACAGACGCTAAAAAAAGCTACAGCATTTGGTACGTTGAAAGAATTTCGAACATGTTCACATTTTAGTTAAGAGAATGAGCATGATAGGTGTCTAATGAATATCAAACGTGGATTGTTGGTAGTGTTGGGAAATAATTAAGAAGGACCATGGAGGTTTAGTGATAATTAATAATTAACTAACTCATTCTATCAACAAAAAATAGGAACTCTATGGCTAGAAAGATGGACATCAAACATTATTAGTTAATAGGTGTCTAATGTTAATTGTTGATAGACATAATGTGACGAGTGAAAATGCAAGTTAGCAATGTGTAAATATTGATGCTTGAATAGTTCTAACCTTCGATAGGAACATAGATTAGGCGAGATAAACATCAAACATTAATCGTTAGTAGGTTTAAGACGTCGATCATTGGTATAAAACCTTAAATATTCTATGATAATACGTATTTTCAATTGCATGTCAGTGATATTAGTTGATAGTGACTTCGGGTGTTCATAACAATTGTGAGCAACATTAATCAAGGATTGATCAGAAGCGTCAAAGATCGAATGATGATTAACAATACCTTGATTGATGAATGTTGTTAGGTGGTGGCGATGCTAGTTATTGATATTGGTGGATGAACACTGTCGGACAATGGCAAGCAAATTACGTTGGTTGTTGCCAACATTATGGAATAGAGGGCACCCGCATTTGTTTATTGATGTTATCTAGCTCTTGTGTCGAGTGAAATGAAGTTCAAATGATTTTAAATTAATTTCTATGGTTTCGATCCAATTACTTAATACTTTGAATTTTAAATTTTACATAAAAAATTATATGTAATAAGATAAATCTTTTGACAACATAGTAATACGAAAGCAATTCTATATTACATCCTAAGTATGCAATTATATATAAAGAAGACAGGCATACATGCCACTTACTTCCTTTGAATTTACATGTATCTAACACTTAAGTTAACATAGCGGTATATATATGAAAAGTAAAGTTTAGGTGCTAAGATATGTAAATACATAGGAATTTGGTGCTATGTATGTAAATGCCCAATATATAAAGAATACTATTTCGACAAATCATCAATTAGCTATAATAGATGGCGTTCAGCTGCACGTGTTATAAATCTGGTCAGCTGTTTTTTTGTCAAAATCTACCTACTAATTAACCCAATTTTCAAAAGCGACCTCCACTTAGTGGAGAGTGTGCCCAAGTCTCCTAAATCAGTCAAAAGAATAGAACGAAACCTCTGTCTAAAAATATTTTTTTTTTTTTTTGAAAAGTTGTATTCCTAATTAAATTAAGAGAAACGTGCCAAATTAGTCACAAACTTATGGTCCGTTTGGGACAGATTGTGCGTTTCAGGATAAACTGCTTATCCTGAAACGTGACCCGCGAGCCTGCCGCAGGAGTCAGCAGGGGTCGGTCTGCGGTCTGCGTTTAGTGTAAAAACTCAAACGTAGTTTCAGATAAGCTGACGAAACACGCGAACCAAACGGTACTGCGGCGTTTTGAAAATGCCGCCCGTTAGGGTCCGTTTGGGGCAGCTTGTGCGTTTCAGGATAAGTTGTTTTTCCTGAAACGCAGCCCGCGGGCTGGCTGCAGGGGTCAGCTTGCGGCCCGCGTTTAGTGTAAAAACTCAAACGCAGTTTCAGATAAGCTGGCGAAATGCGCGAACCAAACAGTACGACGACGTTTTGAAAACTCTGCCCGCACTTATAAGCTACCCCAAACAGACCCTTAATGTTTGATTGGCCTAAAGCCCTAAGTGGTTGTTTGGCAACTTTGGGTTTTGAAGTAAAAAAAAATCATATTGTTTGTTGAAAAGAGTAAAATAATCTAAATGAAATATAATATATTTTAAACATTTTAAAATTTTTTAATTTGATGTAAAATAAATGTATGATTTTGTTTTATTATATTTGATTAAAAATATAAAATTAATGTAAAAAATATAATTTGCAGTGTTTTTGAAAGTTGTCTAAATGTAATTAATTTGGAATACATTAATTTTGTACTATAATAAGTTGAATTTTTAAATTTATAAAAAAAAAATTACAATGCATTTCTTTTTCATGCAATCAAACATTAATTTTGAAAAGCCATTTATTTCATTTACACTGCACTCTAAATTAAGCCAACTAAATAACCCAAATTTAGTGAATCCATGAATAGTTAGTCTTAAAATGTTAAATCCGGTTAAGTTATGTTAGTTCAATTTAATTTAATTTATTAGTATTATTAGTTATACTAATAATTAATAATCAAATAATTAAAATTTAAGACTAAATTATCATTAGTTAGTAATTTATTTTTTTATTTATTAGCATAATTCAATTATAAACAGTATAATTTTAAATTATAATTAAATATTAACTAAGAATTAACGATAAAAATTTGATTAATTCACCAACAATATTAATTTAGTTGAATTAGTATTTTTTGATTAGTTAATACTAGTTGATAAGTTATCTTGCAAACTAAAATAAAAAATAGGAAGATTTATATACATATCACTCGGTTCCTACTTATTTATTTAAAAGGGGCATTTACATGCATACCACTCAATTCCTGCTTATTTATATGTATAACAA
Source organism: Phalaenopsis equestris (assembly GCF_001263595.1). Taxonomy (NCBI): domain Eukaryota; kingdom Viridiplantae; phylum Streptophyta; class Magnoliopsida; order Asparagales; family Orchidaceae; genus Phalaenopsis; species Phalaenopsis equestris. The sequence continues at coordinate 424,072 of NW_018164540.1, forward strand.
CTAAATTTTAATTTTTACAATTATATCACCCAAAACTTTCTTGTCATGGAAAAAAACAATTATTTTAATTTTTAAAAGTGAAATATATCTTTTCATGCATATCTAGGGTGGCGGCGGTATGCACGTAGAAACAGAGATTTAGGTATGAGATATGTAAATACATAAGAATTAAGTGGTAGGTATGTTAGTGATATATTTATATAACATGAAAGATTTGAATGGTTAAAAAATAAAGGTAAATTTAGGTGTAAATTATGTAAATACATAAAAATTGGATGGTATGTATCTACATACTGAATGCTCGAAAAAACGAAACCCCTTTTCGTGTTCGACAGGATTGAGGGTGCCATTCGAAACGAGAAAAAAATTGCGTATATAAGACTTACGCAGTGCTGCGTACATAATAAAAGTTATATTCATATTATATATGCATTATATTCACGTTATATCGTCTTTAACATCAATATAGCATCGATGTAATCTCTATATAACATAGCTGAACTTACAAATAAATTTCAGGCTTCTATTTTCACGTATAGGTAGTTACTTTTAGGTTAAATAAAAGTTGGATATAGTAAGCAGGCATGTAAGCAGCCATGCGTACGTCTAAGGCACGCAAATTTTTTCCGTTCGAAACCCTTGTTTTTCTCCCCCGTGCGCATCCCTCGACGGCGAAGAAGCAGGAGGAGTCACGATTGGAGCTCAGCGGAGAAACCTCAACGGAAGCAGAGAAGTATTCTTCTCGTGATACTTGAGGATTTTTTTTTATTTTTTTTATTTCTGAGAGAAATGAGACTTGAGGATTTAAACTAACTCCAGGATTTGCGGCTAGATGGAGAAATAGGATTTAAGATTCTGTAGGATTCAAAACTGTCATTTTGACCGTTTGGCAGGGTTCTGAATCCCGTTTCAATTCTTCCTTAAATCTTCTACAAAACAGCTCATAATAATTGCTGTTTAATGACAAATTTGAAGCTCTATAAATCGAGCTTGGAGCCTAGCACTGTAGCACATTCTTCGTGCTTATATGCACAATTTGTGCAATGCATTACTGATTTCTCTTTTGTCTTAACAAATGGCCAAATGTGGACTTTTTAATTTGCTGGTTGAGAGAATTTCTCTTTACTTGATACTACTTGTAATCAACCCCAGTAGACCTGACACATTTAGCTGCTTATTATTTTCTCTTTGGTTTAATATTAATACATTCCATATCAATCTAGGTTTACAATAATATCACAATTGCTGCTTGAGAAGCTTTCTCTTGCCCTCAATAACTTATACATCAATGTAGAATTGTTTTCCAAGCATTCGTGACAAACCGTGGCGAAGAAGTAGGTTTTAATCATGATATTTAAGGATAAAATTTTCTTCTTGGCTACAAGGATGAAGTCACAATTGAATGGCAAGACAAATCTCGTTATTGTGGTACCATCAAAACCATATACCTGATATAGAAGCTTAAGCTGTACCATGTGCTCGAGAACATAATAGAATGATTAGTACAACTAGGATGGTTAAAAGTGTTCCTTATGTCCAACTTGGCTAAAAATCCCAAAAAAGTTTTAGCTAATGAATCTCCACCACAATTTCTATCATCATTATTAAAGAACACTGGATTTATCTTACTATCTTAAAAGAAGGAAAGGAGCTACAAATGATGTATAGTTTGAAGTAAGTAGAGGTTAGAGTGGTGTTCCTAATGCAAGGCTCTTGCTTTAACTTGCCAATTCTCTTCATCGATAAATATTCACCGTCTCTTAATACTTACATGAAAACACATGATAATCTCAACTAGATTGAACAAATATTAATCAACATTGAAGAATTATAGCGATCCGAAGCAATGAGATTTATCTAGACTCTTTTGAATGATTCTAACCTTCTTGGAAATAAAAAATAATGATAATCTTTTCATTAATTATAATGTGGATGCAATGAGATTTATCTAGCATTTTTTGAATGATTCTAACCTTCTTGGTTGTCTCTTCTATCTGTTGATTTCTGAGTAAACTTGAAGATCTAAATTTTCTGCCATAATATTTATTTTCATTATTGAAATAGTATACAGAACTAATATACAGAAAAATAATGGAAATAAATATTTATGTTAATCTCCTCATTAATTATGATGTGGATGCAATGAGATTTATCTATCCTCTCTTGAATGATTTTAACCTTTTTGGTTGTCTCTTCTGTCTATTGAAGTATGGGCAGACTTGAAGATCTAAATTTTCTCACATAATATTTATTTCCATTATTTTTATTCATTCCTTCTTATTCATATTCTTATTGCATCCAACCAAATGTAGGTGGAGAGAGAAAGAGAGAAAGATTCTAGCCATAAAGTTTTGATTTGGAGGTCTTAGAGTTTGATTCTGGATTCTAGACAATTGGGGAAGATGATCTACTTGAGGTAGACTATCACTGTTCTACATAAAAAGTTGGTGATTTCACTCTTCATGTATTTATATTGATTTTACACTAGAGTGAAAATTTGATAATGTAATTCCATATCCTTTTTGCTCTATAATGTTAGGTATTTCACTCTGTTTAGGACTGTTGACCGTGAAGCTGTAATGTTCAGCGATCATTTTAGTCACTTCTGCACTTATTGCATACTACACACATTGTACACGTGATTCACATGTTGTTTAATTTTATCCCCACTATTCAAGCAAACTATATAAAGTTTGTATAATATTATATTCATTTTGAATGTAGTTATATGTGTAGTATTACCATTCGTGTATATTAGTTCTGTATACCAATTCTTGTTGTGAAATAATATTTGCCTCCTATTGCTCAAATTATTCATACTATTTACAATACCATGTGCCATATAATGCTTATGTGCTATTAGAGTTTTGGTTATATTTTATGAGGATCATCTAATGTTTTCTTGTGTATGATAAAGACTAGTTGGGTATTGAAAAGTTGGTTATGTCAATTGCACTAACTCTACACAGGAGAGGGACCTGATGACTCTCCCTTGAAAAATACTGCGGTTGTATGAGCTAACTTGTCTGCAAAATATGTAAATCTTATTATACATTAGGGGCGAAGGACATTTGCATACATACCTCCCAATTCCTATGTATTTACGTAGCTAACTTCTAAACTTAATTTTTACATTTATACCACTCAAATCTTCCATATCACATAAAAGATACCCCCATTTTAACTTTTAATAAGTGAAATTCACCTTTTCATGTATAGGTAAGGTGCCTATGTAAAAATTGAAGTTGAGGCAGGGCTGAAATTAACCAAGCATTTGACAACTTACTTGTAATTCGGCTTGATAAGAACTCGTTCATATTCGTTTGATTAACTAATAACAAATTTGAACACTTATAAAAATGTTTTATTGATAAATGAACAAGCTTGAACACTTCCTTATTCGATTCTTTTATGTTCACAAACAATTTCATTTAAAACTTGCAAATAAGCTAGTTAAAAAGCTTGATAAACAATTTTATTTAAAGTTCATAACTAAGATCGATTTAATGCTCATGAATAACATCAGTGAGAGCTTAATTTAAATTCATTTATTTTAAATTAAATTACATTTCAATTTGTAGTACATAAAATAATATAAAAACTTATTTGTGTAGTAGTTCATTTTTTTTACGCAGTTGTATGCTTATTTTTATTATTCATTTAATAGCTTATTCATTTAAAACTTATTTATTTTTCTAAGCTCAACAAGCAAGTTATTTATAAGCTCGTTTGCTTAGAAAACAAATAGTTCAATCATACTACTCATTATTTTATTCGATAAGTTTATTTCTAGTTAGAATATAAATAACACAATAACTATAATTTTAATTTGCTAAATAAAGATTGTTTGGAAAGAAATTAAGTAACTTGATAATTTACTAATTAATTTGCTTGATAATGACTCATTATCATATGAACGAATAAGAACCAAACTCAAACAAGAACAAAGCTGGAGCATAAACACAAAGCTCAATTTGAGCTCGAGCTTGAATTTTATAAGCAAGCTCAAGCTTAAAAATAGCCCCAAAAGTTCGATTTGAGCTCGAGTTTGAATTATATAAACAAGCTCAAGTTTGGAAACAACCCTGCTCGATTCGGCTCGATTCGTTTGCAACCTTAAGTACAGGTATTAGATATTTCCATATATAAGAATTGAGTGGAATGTATATAAATCTTCCTATATAATGTATGTCACTTAAAAGAAAACTAAGATTTTATTGGATGGACCGACTAGCGAAATACCTTAAATGCATGACTAATGAGTATTTAAATTGTTATTCTATTAATCTACTAATTATTGTTTATTGGCACTTAAATGTTCGTTGTACTGATTGTTGACACCATGCATTGTTCATTACTTATTCGATTTATATATTTATTTACATGGCATGACACATTGATTGATACTAGTATGCAATATTTTCAGGTACAACAGCAGTTAAAAATGATGTCTATTTTTATTTTTGTTTATTGCATTTTATTTAGCATTTTATTGATATCTTGTCATACATACATCACTGTATATTGATCACACTGATTTAACTACAAGAAGAAATTCATTTAATTTGGTAATAGGTTTTTTGTAAGCTACATGTGTATTTGGTTTCAGAGAAAAGTAAGTAACTTTTGGAGTAGAGGCTGGGATTTATGTTATAGGCAGAAGCTTAGAAGGTACTGTGTTTTAGAAGGTTGTAAATGAAGTTTTTTATAATTGTGATTATCTGTATCTACTAATTTTAAACTTATTAACTGATCATGATTATTATAAATAAATCTTTTTGGACATAATAATGCAATCATATTAGTGATATTTGTCTCTTAAGTCTGTATTTATTGTGCTGATTTATTAGTGGCATTATGTAAAATATAAATGGATTGTAATTTCCTTTTTAATAGATCTTTGATTATTGAGGGCACTTGTATATTGAATCTTGTAAATCTGACGTTATTATATGAGTTAAATTGAATTCTGTTCATGTGATGCACCTATCTCGATGTAATTTGCAATAACATAGTGGTTGTTTAGACTGGGCATTACAAAGATGGTATCAGAGCAATGAATTTGGAGGAAGTAATCAAATTATAGAACTTTATGTTGATTTTAGTAGAGACTGGGTGGAAGGTTCAGTCTTCGCATCATGCTAATGAGATTTAAATGATGTAATTTGTGTCAGTGTCTGCGTCTTTTAAATGTTTTTTATCATATTGCTGGATCTTATGGAACATTAAAAGCTAGGTATGAGGAATAGTAACATATTTACATAAGCAACTATATATTAAAACATCAAGTTAAATTATGCTAAGGGATGATGATGTATCAGTGTGGGACGATATGTATGCCTGGACAACAGAGGCTAAATAGAACATGGGCAAGCCCAACATGTCAGGATGGATCCATTAGCAGGTGAGAAGAGACCGTTTGCTGAGCCTGAGGAGATTCTGGAAAGCAGTCCAAGGTTGATGTACTCCCAGTTTAGGACAGAGCTTATATAGTAAGTTATCAAGGGGCCAAAAATGTTTAAAGTGAGGTAACATGTATTTTTTTCTCTGTTTTATTTAATGGTATTGGAGTAGACTTATAATTGATCTTAACCCTGGTATTAATTGTTCATCATGAAGAAACTCTTGTATTCATTGTGGTTGTCACCTTCATTGCGTATTCATATATCTATTATGTTATGTATGGTGAATGCTACAATAGTTAGCTAGGCATGTGTGTGTTATAGAGAATTGTTAGTAAAAAGTTAGAATTTGAGCTGATATTTTTTTCAACTTTTGACTAAGATTGATATAATATTTGAGGATTAGATTGTTGAATAAGTATGGTGGTAAAGTTGATATAAAAAAAGAAGAAGGCTGATTAGCATTTGGATGGTGAAAGATACTATTTTAGGAAAATGTGGAAGTGCAAGAATCATCGGTTCAACTGCGTGGTGAGATATACCATGGTTGGAAGGAACTTTATATAATCACATAAGAAGGATGACAGGAAGCACGAGGTGAGATTTCTACTGATTGAGAGATTGAATTATTATTGATGTTGCACATTATACTACTAATTAAAGAATTTTCGTACGATGGATTTCTAACAAAATTATTTGGATTCTAGTAATAAAATGGAGTTGAAAGGTGCAATTGGGAGATGGTTGATGAAAATTTTGTTCAATCAAAGTTGGAACATTGGTGTTGAGGAAAAGGATGAGAAGTAGCGTCGACTATTTTATCACAGAATTTGATTTTTATGAAGTACTTGTATTGTAGAGAGACTAATATGTTTATTGTGATTATAGATTTGATGAACATGGTGACTAAGTCTTATCTAGATGACTCGATCAAATTTTTTTTTTTTTTATAATATATTGATCTATTATAAGAATGAAGGGAAACATGATGTATGTTTGAAGCTAGTGTGAGATAGGAATGTTATGATGATTTAGTTTATCCGTCGATGGGGGATAATGGAGTTTGGAATAGATTGTAGATTGCAGAAGGGGTTTTTGGAAGATGAAGGATTGCTTATTATCAATTTCTATTATGTAAAGGATTTGGGCTGTGTTTGATAAAATATGGAAGGATGGAGCTTATACTTAATAAGAAGAATGCTTTTACTAACGATATGCTATTATTGTGTTGGAATGAAAGATACCTGTGTTTTTTACATGAGAGAACGTGTGAACTACACATCAGTCATCAGAATTTTTAGTATATTGTCAAATACTAGTTACTAGTTGCACTAAAGTTTCATGAGATGTTTTGAATTGAAACACATTTTAACGTAAATATTTAGTGATGCATGTTCAAAACAATATTGGCAGTGGCGGCATTGAGTAAAAGGGATTTAGTGATATGAAAATTATTACATAATATCCTTAAGGCACTTTTCCAGTTTGACCAATCAAGTTTAATTCTAGAAGTTATATTCTTGTATTTCTTATTCTTCTACATAATATATTCAAAATATTTAAATTTATTACACATTATTGATATGACATTCTTTAAAATTATAAATTATATGTTTGACCTTTGTTCTATTAATTTGAGCTTTTTTATCCTAAAGTATTTTCTCCATTTTTTGGCTCTTCACTTATTTTGGTAGATATATTTCTAATTAAAATTATGTACTTTATGAAGCCAACAACTATACACCAATGCATCCCTTTTTGGTTATTCTTTGTAATTATCACTTAAATAATATAAATATATTAACACGATGTTTTTGGTTCTTCTTAAAAACTTAGAGTTGCCAGTTTGTCTATATATACATGTTGTCGTTGTATGATACCCTTTCCAAGTAAATCTCTTTCTCGAATCATATCAATGATTCAAAGAGGAATAAACAAGAATAAACAAATAAATTTTAAAAAGAAACATAGATTACTTATGTATAAGGTAATACTCGTGTGATAAGTCAAGAGTATAATTCCGAACAAGATCAAATTGAAATACTTCTTAACACGATATCCACGAAAAAAATTTCTACATAAGCCACCCATTGAAAAAGAACCAAAAAGAACATTTTTTTTTTCTGGGGTCAAGAGCACTCCCAAAGGTTGTATCCCTTTGGTTAATTACATCTTAGCAGATACCTAAAAATACTCTCGATAAAATGAGTCTTATATTATATGGACCGGTAAATTGGGCTGTCAATTTGGTTTGTTGTTCGCGGTTGCTAGGGAGCAGCTCGTGTTCGGCTCGTTCGTTAAGCCTAACGAGCTGAACACGAACAAATTTTTAAGCTCAAAATTTAAACGAGCGAACACGAACAAAAGTTAATTTAAAATTAAATATTATAAATTATAATTAATTAATTTTTATACAAATAGTTTTTTTAGAAAAAAAATTATTATTTTAATTTTATTTTAAAAATTAATTATTATAATAATTTTATATTCTAACGTGTCAATTTCGAGCCGAACACGAACACGAACACACTGTTCATAAATCATTTCAAACACGAGTCAATTTCGAACAAGCCGAATACAAGCCTAGCCTGAGCTCGCTTAGGCTCGGCTCGTTTACAACCTTACCGGTAAATAGGTCACCAAAAAGAAGCTTGCTTCGCTGGAGCATCTAATGCTTTCAGATCTCTTGTTAAGCCACAGAGCAGAGAACATAGTGAATTTCTCACATCCCAAATGAGAACACAGAAATATGGCACGATAGTCGAGAAAAAACAGACGCGTGTTCCGGCGCATCATTGTTGGGCACCGACCTCTTCCTCGCGAAATGTGGGGGCACGATGTGAGCCACCACAGTAGGAGTGGCTCGATGTGCACTACTCCTTTTTCTAGGGGAAGGGCGCAGAGTAGACGCCTTGGCAGACGTGGGATTACCTAAGGTGATTCAGACAGGGTGCTCGAAGGAACCGAAGGTGATGACGCCCTCGAGAGCACAAAAAATGCTTGGGGAGACAGAAATAGAGCTCTCCCCTGCAGTTGCGATCATGACAACTCTCTTGCTAGTCATGTCTGCCAAGCAAAAAAGAGGCAATGATCAAAACAAAAAAAAAATGTCAAGAAAACTAATCACAAAAGTACAATAGCACCAATGCATGCGACTATGCAGCAACCGTAATGCTGAGGGTGGGAACAAAAGGGACGAAATATATCTGGTTGCTAACCATAGCATCTGACGCATAGAGTGAAATCTAAAGGTGTCACAAAACTCAACAAGTAACACGAGGAAAGATACCAGGTTATGATAATGTAAGCAAGACTCCAAATATGGGGAGAGACTCTTCCGCAATGGAGTCGTCAAATTGTTTTTTGTTCATTTTAAAGACTCGATGTCGTCAGCTTTTCTATATATATGTCGTCATCGTATGATTCTCCTTTCCAAATAAATTTTCCTCTCGAATCATATCAATGGTTCAAAGATGAGAGGAATTGGAAAAGACGGGATATACGAAAAAAATAGACAAACAATTTCAAAAAGAAACATGGAGGGCTTATTCATAAAGTAATTCTTGTGTGATAGGCCAACAGTGTTCATCCGAACAATATTGGATCGAAATACCTTGAAATACGATATCCACGAAGAAGATTCCTACATAAGTAGGGCTGTCAAAATGACTCTTTGTTTGCGAACAACTCGTGTTCGGCTCGTTAATTTCGTTCGATAGGTTAACGAGCCGAACACGAACTAAGATGTGCTCGTTCGTGTTCGGCTCGTTAAGAAGCTCGTGTTCGGCTCGAAATACTACTCAAGTTTATATATATATATATATATATATATATAAAAAAGTATTTAA
>NW_018164540.1:433469-456103 GCF_001263595.1 Phalaenopsis equestris
GGGTTGTTAAAAGGACTCTTTGTTCGTGAACAGCTCGTGTTCGGCTTGTTAAGCAAACGAGCCGAACACGAACACACTTTTTGAGCTCGAAATATAAACGAGTCGAACACGAACTGAGCATGACTCGCTCGTGTTCGACTCGTTTACACTCCTATACATAAGCCACTCATAATCAGAGAACAAAAAAAAAAAAAAATTATTCTAGGGTCAAGAGCACTTCCAAAGGAACGTATCCCATAAGTTAATTACAACTTGAGGGATACCCAAGAATACTCTCGATAATAGGAGAATTGCTTACATTATCTGGACCGGTAAATAAGTCACCAAAAGGAAGATTACTTTGGAGGATCATCTTGATGCTTTCAGAGCTCTCGCTAAGTCACATGTCCGCGAGTGAATCTCTCACATCCCAAATGAGTAGCAACTCATCGACATATAGGGCCTACAAAATAACCAAGTCGACTCATAGGGCCAACACTATGCTTCTAGGCCCTAACCGGTTCATAAGGGCAGATGATGAATCACCATATCCCAATTGGGCGACAACCTTCTGCAATCGGGGTCTATAAGACGATATCAATGAGGTGTCAAAAGGTTGCAAGACTCAAAGTGCCTCAACAAAGAAAGGGTAGAGTAGTCTTAATCGGGTAGAGGTAGACGGGTCGGGATACCACAAATTCATCATCTGAAGCTACTGAGACCCTAAGTCTACTTGGTCGTAAAGGTAGTCGACCCAACACAACTAGAGATCCCTTATCGGCAATCCGTGAATTGCGTCGTCTAAGAGAGCCTCGGTAACCCTAAGGTCAAAAGGAATGAAACTCTAATCCTAAGACTGTATATGGGTAAAGCTCAAGAGGTGGGACTTATATATCTGTCAAAATGACGAGGAAGCCGCTAGAAATAAGGCAAAAGAGAGGTTCAATATAAAGTTGAAAACACTCTCAACAAAGGGCTTACTCCTCGTCCGGGTCGAGGAAGTCTCTAGCATCCTAATCGTGCTAGACAACCACCTAAGTATAAAAATTTATGCTCGGTCGATCGGGTTGAAGAAACTTGGGAACTTTTCCTCGGAACATGCAATATGATGCAATTATTTATTCTTAATCGCGGATGCTCTATTATATATGATGGGGTGTATAACTATGCATGCATATTATTTTAAAACTAGCTCAAAGGCTATGCAAAAAAGTAAAAAATACAGTTATTGGAAATCCTGATTATTTTTACCCAAAAACTTAGTTAATCTTAATATATTATTATTAAGATTTTGTAGAAAGTTTAAAATTTTAATGTCCTTAATGAGCCTAGGTGATTCACATAATTTTCGGACAAACTACAAGCAAAAATAGGGCAGAACCAAATTCAAGCATACAAGCATGCAAGAAAACAATAAAACAAGGCAAGTATAAAATAATACGAGGCCCGTGTTGTTGGGTCGAAAATATATCCCTGAATAGAAAAAGTTGATCGGACTTCACATATACATGCTCGATTCTAATTATATAAAATAATGTAAGCTGTGGAATTAATATATGAGACACGAGCATTTACTCTTTGTCCCCCGTCAAGTGGTACCCACGCCAAACTCCTCAGAACCCGTGCATGTATCTTATTTTCACTACAAGACTCTTCTAAGGACTTTAAATAGTACATCAAAATAAGCAAAAAAAGGAGACTTGGACGAAAACATGTTAGCACAAAAAACTATCTACATATAACGTGCCTGAGCTGTGCCACGGCGGAGGAGCTACGCGGCATCTGCAAAAAAGGGGTCTATATATATATATCATTACATTGCTCCTTTTTTGTACCTGTGAGTGTGTGCATATTTATTGGCATGACTCTCTGCAGAAGACCGATCTAATATACACGCATGACTCTCTGCAGAAAACCGATCTCATATACACACATTTTAAAATCGGTAAACATGCAAGAATACCATAAACACAAAAAATGATGTCTGGCTTACATTATCGAGAAGAAGCTCTTCTCGTCGGAGAGGACGCACGGTCTCCGGAAGCCTTCTCCAACATAGGGAAGAAGTGCTCCTTTTAGAAGGAGACGTGACGCCTTCACTCGCTCTTGATAGTTTTTCTAAGCTCTGTCACCCTCTCGCAAAGGTTGGTGGTGGAAAATGGAGAAAAGATGAAGGAAAAATAGGTTTTTGGGGAGGAAAATGGAGAAAATAAAAAGAATAAGATGAAGGAAGTTCTTTTTTGTTTGATCTCCACTCCTTCAAACCTCTCTCAAACTTCATTCACGTATTCAGAAAATGTGAGAGAGGAGGAAGCACTCACAAGGGCGCAAGAAAATATAAAAATGAAAATAGGAAGAAGAAAGAAGATGGAAGAAGAAGAAGGGTTCTCTTCTCTTCTTTTTCTCCGGAAAATCTCCTTCTCCTCTTTAAACTCTCTACCTCTCAGTTTGAAAATGTTTGAAGTCCCCTAAAAAATGAGCTCTATCTTCTCTTTTGTTTGCTCTGCCGAGACTCAAAAATTTCTCATGCTTATTGGCCTAACTTCCCTGCTCGACATAGCCTGGGGAAGCATCTCCTTGCTCAAGAATGGTAAGGCTTGATATGATCTCATCTGATTTGCTTTGACTCCCTTCATAAGCTGTTTGGGAATCATGCCTAACTTTCCCCTAATAGTTTCCTCCATCTATGCTCAAAACGACCTGAAACTGTGTGAAATAGTGGTGTTTAAGTAACTGGGCGCATATGCGCCAGATATTGGGTGCATATGCGCTCGTCTCTCTGCTTCGGACATTTGCTTGGGCCCCTCAGTGCCAATTGGGGGGTTCATAAGCACCTCCCTCTATGTCTGGGATCATTTGTGGGATGATTCGGCGCCTATGCGCCAAATTGGGTGCATATGTGCCCCCTCTCCAAGAAAGAGCGCCACTTCCATATTTGGGTGCATAGGTGCCAACACTGGTGATGGGCGCTCCTTTGTGGTCACTTAAGCGCCATGGGTGGTGCATATGCGCCACCCCCTTATATATAATTTTTTTTACCTTTCCTTTCGTTCACCCATTCTTTGTTGAGGTTTGCATGGTGGGTTCCTATGAGTCCTCGGACAACCTGAAAACATTGAGGAATGAGAATAGGCTTCTCCACATCTGGGCGGATCCCCAGAGTGCTTCTTATTGGGAAAAAAATGCCGCTCGAGGCCGGGTACGGTCCTAACGGTCAAAAATTCATTTTTTATCCGGGTGCCCTAGGATGATTTTAATCGACCCAGATACTACAGAAAGTCACATATCACTCAAATATGGCTCCATAGATCAAAATGAAAATTATGGAGGCTTTCATTCTGGGATTTTGGTGCCAACAGAAGTTCCAGACCCCTGCGCCTGTAGATAGGCTCAAAATCCAACTTTTCCCAAAAAAGTGCGCGGGGGAATTTGATGATTCCCTTTGGCCACCAGAAGCTCCAAATAGGCGGGATATGGCCTCCAAACACCGAGATAAGCATTAAACATATCCCGTTTCAGAATAATCATTGCCCCATTATGAATTCATCGAACTGGGCTAAATCGACACCAATTTTAATTCTGTGCTTGAGGCACATACCGGATGGTCCGAACGGATGTCCTAGGTTACGAAAAGTTGTAAATAGTACGTATGACATCCAAAAGTGATGCCAATACACGTTTTTAATCCTTTAGATGTATCCTATTAGAGTTGGAGATTTGTTGTCAGTTTTCACTCTTAAAGAATTTCTATTATTAGATAGTGTGCAATTATATATATTTTGCACAAGTTCATCGTACCTTTGACATGTATCTCTCTTTAATGCACGCAAAATTAATTCTCCTGATAAGCGATCTTATGTATTTTAAGTCAATAAAAATTATATGAGAATCTTTTATTTGACGCTTATTATTTTTTATTATTTACTGAACACAAAATTAATTCAATATTGATTTTTTTATACAACAACAACAAAGCCTTAATCCCACTATGTGGGGTCGGCTACATGAATCCTTTTTCTCCATTGCGTCTTATTTAGTGTCATATATTCATTTAGTTCTAATAAATTAAGATCATTTTTTATAAAATAAGCCCAAGTCTTCCTAAGTCTACCTCTGCCTTTCTTAACATAAGTCGAATTTAAAACATCTACTCTCCTAATCGGATCATCAGATGGTCGATGTTTAATGCGACCAAACCATCTAAGACGACTCTCTAATTTTTTCTGTCACAGGAGCTACACCAACCCTATCACGGATATAATCATTTCACATTTTCTCTCTAAAATACGACATTTCTAAGACGACTTTCTCTAATTTAGTTTTTTATCATATAACTAAATTGATTTTCCTTAAGTAATGCAATTTTTTTTGCTTTAGGTTTTTTTAATTTCTTCTATGAATTTATTACATCACATATAAATTGATTACTTTGTAATTACACAGTATTGAATATCTCCTTTATGTATGAATATTGGTAGAAAATTTATCTTTTGTCAATCAACGGCATCCTTTAATTTGTTATAATTTCATTGAAAAGTTATGTTGACCAAATTATTGTAACATCCCTTGTAAATTTAAAAATTTCAATACCTATCTAAATTAGTCCTGAAGATTTACTATTATTCATCTTCTTCAGAGTTAATTTCATTTTTTATCAATCTACAAAATACCTCATTTTTTGCTCTTTGTACACTTTATCATCATATTTTTTTTCTTAAAATTCTCATTTAATTATTTTTGAAAATAAAATATTAATATCTATTATAAATTTTGATTTTAACATTCTCTTCGGATGTGTTTAACTTGGTCAAAATCTAGTTGTGTAGAAAAGAGGTAGTTAAAAAGCTTACCTTATTCATTCCTTTGATGAGTATTGATACATAAAGCTACCTAGAAATAATTTAAAATTACAAATTGCAAAAAATTTAAAAATTCAAAATTTTGTCCAAAATTTTCTATTTACGCTAGAGGGAGGAGGGAGCAAGTTGTAGCACTCTAATTTTTATGTTAAGCGCATGAATTTGTGATACTTCTTTTTTTATTTTAAGCATGTAAATTTGTGGCATGTGTTTCCTTAAATAGCCAATGAATCCATGGCTTCTTTTATTTCTTATACAGCAATCCTAATACTTTTAGCATTCTCTCTCGAGCTAGTTGATAGTGATCCACCATTTCATATTTGCTTAATGTATTTTTTAATACAGTTTATAAAGTCTTTTGGTAAGTATTTTGACAAGATCCACCATTTCATATTTGCTTAATGTATTTTTGAAAACAAGTTATAAAATCTTTTGGTAAGTATTTTGACAAGTTGACTACTCGTTGGAACATAAAAAAGGTAAATTAATTAGTTTTCTTATTTTTCTTTTATGAAATGATTGTCACTACACGCTTAGTTTGATCATGTTATATTAGATTGTGAGCAAAGTTTATTATAAAATTATTATCATATTATATTCACATAAGTTTTTCTAATTGATTTTTAAATCTTCTAGTATAATTTGAACCCCATGGGAGTTCGCTAAAACACTAAACAATTGCCTGAGATTCAGATTTAGTAATTTTACCTTAAGACAACATGTTGTTTCTTAATTCTCTCATGTTATCAAATTGTATTTCAATAATGTGCAATATTTTGAATTGGATGTTTTATTCATAGTTATCCCAGATAGTCAGTATCAACAAAACATTCAATTTATAGGGTTTCATGTCTTCTATGGAAAATCCTTTCTTTGAAATTTGATTTTAGATACTTGAGAGCTCTATAAGCAGCTTGCAGGTTAGATTTATTTTATTTGTGCATAAATTTATTTATGAGATTTACAAATAAAAGCGATGCCAGGATGGTTGTGAGATAAATGTATTAGCTTTCAATTAATCTTTGAGATTGTCCAATGTTAACTCCTAATCTTTTTTTTATTATTATTAATTTTGTTTAGGTTTTGTTACCTGATCCTAATCTTTTTTTTTATTATTAGTTTTGTTTAGGTTTTGTTACCTGATTTCGGTGGTGTTGTGCATAATTTTCAATTAATCATTGATATTGGTTAATGTTAACTTCTATTCTTTCTTTTATTTTTGTTTAGGTTTTGTGGCCTGATTTAGTTGGTGTTTCACATGATTTGTAAATAATCATTTTTATTTCTCTCAAAATATTCATAGCAAATTTTGTCTATTGATTGAGCTACTTTTATATCAAAGTATTTAAGCTTGTTGAATTTTTTTTTTCAGATTCTATGGCGTTTTTTATTTTTTTAAATAATTTATTTCTTTTATTGTCATTATATGTAACAATTATATTTATTGTCATTATATGTAACAATTATATCATCTTAATGAGATGTGTGAAGATTAGAACAACTCTCAAATTGTATTTTCGAAACTCGTTTTAAAAATAAAAACCATGATAAATTTCTAGTGTGTAAAACTAGATCTATCAAACCACATCATTTTCTCAGAGTTGAGCTTGAATTTTGGAGCTTAAAGGCCACCAATTGAGTAGCTTATCAAAGTTGACTCTTTGTTGACGATTGTCTTGGAACTTTTGGCTGTAGATCCAAACTAGGATGCCAATCTTGATCATCCAAATCACTTGCATCATTATTATCCAATGGAAACAAGGCCATATTCGCCACCTATCTTTCCTCATTTATATTTATCATTGGTGCTCTTACCTCCTGATTTCTTTCAGGATTTGATCAGAAGATCACATCTCATAAGATGTGTCCAAATCATCATATGAGTAATCAAAAAAATTGCACTCACACATTTGCTTCAATCTTGGCTCATATATCCGTTGGCACATGAATAAACGCATGAAATTTTTGAGAAATTAAATTTACATATCTTTGCCCTTACAAATCTTTGTTGGCATCTCATCGGATCTTTTTTTTAAAGAGTTATTAATTTAATTTTCACATCTAAAGTTAGCAACTAAAAAGGCTACGATACCAATTGTATTCATTTTTGCAGTTGCTGAAAATGTTTTCTGGCAGTGTATTCCATAGGATTAAGTTTTTCTTTCTCAGCTTCCATAAGTTTTCGTGTCTAGAAAATTTTCCTCCTTACATCAAACTTTTTTCTCCAAGTTTTCTTTTAAATTTTTTTGTTTTCCTTTCAATTTATTGTCTCTTAATGTCTGGTGTAGGACTTTTGAAATTTTAATGATATTGGTATTTTTTAATTCCATTATTTTCTCAAGAAAAGAACAAAATAATCATATCAAGGGGCTCTGCCCATTTATGCTTAACCATATGATTTTAAAAGTTATGAAGTCGTGAATGCAGGGTGACCATCAAACAAACTTCAAATTCAAACTTAAAATTTTGGCTGCATGATCCCCAAATATTTAGAATAAAATTCTTCTCTAAGTTTGGATCAGATGAACCTGATCTTGTTGAATAAAGTGAATTTCTTTATAGCTCTTGATGCAAGAGAACCCCAAATAATTGGCAATGTTATGAGAGAGTTATTACCATGGATTGCAATATTCCATTTCTCTGGGTTGGAAATTTCCATTTTTCTTTTTTCTGTTAAAAAAAAAAAAAAAAAAAAAAAAAATCTTTTAAATCATTGTTTTCCTTTTGGAAGATTACATGCATTGTAATCGTCCGAACTCTCACCCATCGAGATATTGTGCACTTTGGGCTGGTGGCCTCAATGTTTTACCCCGGTCTTGTAACTTCTAGGAGATCACCCACCCTAGGAGTGCTCCCATGCGAGCATTCTTTAACTTGGAAGTTTATAAATCGTTACACCAAAAGACACCTTAATGTTTAAGAGTTCAACTTCTTTCTATTTAAATAGTTTCATAATCTCCCCCACTTAATTGACGTCTTGATCAATGCTCTTACTCAGAATCATCCTCCAGACATAGAAATCTAGAGGTTGCTCCTATAAATTAAAGGGGTTGCTCCCTTGGCATGACACTTTATTCTGTATAACACTTAGTTCTCATCTTTTGGTTGGTGTAACAATTTGATACCATTTACAATAACACAAACTCTCACCCATTTTTGATATTGTCCGCTTGGCCTAATTATCATATGATTTTGCCCTATTGGTGTCCTAGGAGTGCTCCCATGTGAGGCACTCAATGTTGAAGTTTCTATTAAAACTCAAATTGTTACAAAACCTCTATGTTTATGAGTTCAACTTTTTTCTAAATAAATGATTTCACATACATCAATTCATTCCTATGCATTTACAAATCTAACATCTATACTTCAATTTTTATATACATACCATTTTATTTATGTATGAAAATATGTATTTCACTTTTTAAAAGTTAATAAGGTGGTATTTTCGATGTGATCGAAAAGACTTGGGTGGAATAAATTTAAAAAGCAAAATTTAGGTGTCAGATATGTACATTCATAAAAATTGGTTGGTAAATTGGTATACATTTAAATGCTTCGTTCCTCTTTATTTTTTATTTTTGGGATGAACATAATAATGCCTTGCTTTGCATTTCTTTTCATGTTTAATCTAAGTATTTTTTTAGTGATTATATCCCCTTTTTATGATATTTTTATGTCATTATTTGCACATACTGACCGGGCCTTTGGATATTTGTGAAAGGTTTTTCTTATTTTTTTAATTATCTTAGATATAAGTGAAAGGTTTACTACTCTGCTTGCTGAAACTGAACCATAGCTTAAATTCCACCAGTAGTTTTCAGTGCTCATAAAGCATTGATTTTCATGATGCTGTCCTAACTGAGCTTGATGTTGAATAGACACCACTAAACCATACAGATTCCAACCAAATATAATAATAATTATAGAATAGTATGTTTTTTCTTTATCAGGCCAGCTAAATTAAACTAAACTGCACTATAATACATCACAAAAATGTTATACATGTAGGTATAAAGTTAACTTTGTTTTGAAGATTTGCGTACATATACCACTCAATTCTCATGTATTTACATATCTAGCTCCTAAATTTCAATTTTTATGTTCATGCCATTTTACCCATACATGAAAGGTGTATTTTACTTTTTTTAAGTTATAATAGTAATAGTTTAGATGTGATATGAGATATTTGAGTGATGTACGTCTAAAATGGGAACTTTACATGTTAGATATGTAAATACATGTCAATTAGGTATTATGCACGCAAATGCCATGCGCTAAATTTTAATGATTGTTCTTTCTTTACATCATCAGTCATTTGCGTGGATTGATTCATAGTCTGTTCAACATATGTGATAAGGCTTTTTTTTTTTTTTAATTTTTATTATTGGAAAAAATGTTATATTTGTTCTGATGTGATCTATGTTGATTTTATGGATAAACAGCCTTTATGAAAACTTAGGTGCATGATTACATTGGGTGATGCAACAATCTAATCAGCATTCCAGTGGAGTAAATTCTTGTTGATACTTGAACGACAAACTAAATTTCCAAATAAATATTATTGTTGCGTGTTATAACATTTGCGGCAGTAAAATGATAATTTAAAATCTTAGCGTTCTATAAATATTGAACATTGATAATTTGAAAGTAAGATGGGGAGACACTAATATTTCTTATGTGGTTTTTACACCAGTTAAAATAGTTCACTACAAGTGTGTAATTACAAAGAAGAGTTACAACACTTGTCAGTGCATAATGCACAAAAAATCTTAGGAGTCAAAACTTCATTATATTATGAGTATGATGATTATAAGTAGTTTTCGCTAGAAATAATCGATGGATCTATAATGTGACGTTATAAGTTACTCCGTATGAGATATTTCATTGCACAGTATTCATGATACTTCGTTACACAATATTCGATGATACGTTACACAATAGAGTTTGTTGATGACGACAAGTAGAAGATGATATATGGTGGTTAACGACAACCTATGAGCGGTGGTCTACGTCAACCTGTGGGCGGTGGTTGACGATAGTTCGTTGCTATGAAGGTCAAAAGTTATCATTGGGTCTTAAGTTTAAAAAAAAAAAAAAAAAAAAACACTAGAATTTAACTTGTCACTCTGCAAGTGAAGAGATGTGGTCTATTTGTAGCCCCTAATAGGGGCACTTTGGTCATTCAACGAATAATTCTTATAATAAGCCGATCGAAAGGCTCACATTGATTCTCCTTGATTGTATGAGATTTTTTTGGTGATTTGAAAGCCTTAAAGAACTCTGAATTGGTGATTTTGGGCTTGTTGGCTTCCTCTCGTTGAAACACTCAAATTAACTATAGGTATATCAAATTTGGAGTTTATTTGATCCTTCAATTAATTACCAGAAGCCTTCAATTGTGGTTCAATGGTTTGATCTGAGCTTGATCAGACTCAGATTGGATCAATTTTGGTATCATTGGGTTTGTTTTGTTGAAATGTTCTATATCTTCCGAGGCTCGTAGCCTTCTGAGATTTTTTGAGTGGAGATCGTGTCAACTACTTATGCTCATGGAGTTTTTCTAGTGGGGACTATGTCTACTACTAGTCATCCATCGAGAGTAGGGTGTAAGTAAGCCAAGCCTACTCATGAGTCGGCTCGAGCTTAACTGGATAAGTGGCTCGTGAATTGAGAATAATGGCTAACAAAATGAGTTTAAGCCAACCCCAACTCAACTCGTTAGCTTGTGAGCCGTCGTTTAAAAAATAATTAATAAAAAATATAGTTAAAGTTTATTAAAATTCAAGAAATTTCTTTAACTTATTAGAAATATTTAAGAAACTACATTTTACATTTTATATCAAGTTATTTCTTTTTAATTATCTCTTAAATATTCATTCCATTATACTAAACAAGTCAACTAGTGAGCTGACTTGAGAACTCGTTTAGTTAAGCTCGAGCTTGAGCTCGAACTCGATTAATTAATGAAGCACATGCTCAAACCGAGGGTGGTTCGAGCTGGAATTAACTCGTGTACACCCTTGATCGATATTACATCATGGGTGTTACACCATAGAGTTAGCCCACGACCAGGGTTTAAGAGGAGATCGTGTCTACCACTTAGCTTCAGTAAATAATGTGTCCACTACTAGCTTCCAATCGAAACTATCCCATGGGCGTTTCTTCCATAGATGTAGGTATAGTCTATGTCTACCATTAGTCCTCAAGTGGTCATATAATACATATTTTTATTTATAAAAAAAATTTATTGATAAAAAGCTATTTGAATAACAGTATTTTGCCACTAACAACAAAAATAAGAGCTATTTTTTTCTAAAAAGTAAAACTAAAAACTTACATAGATAAGATCATTAAGTCTTTTGCAAAGATAAGTAGGTTGTAGTTGTACTCTTTATTCAATAATTTACGTTTGATATTCCTTACCTCACTCTTGTAAGTTATAACCAGTGACCTCGATGTATTAACTTCTTTCTTTAAGTGAATGCATCTTTCTTTTAAATATTATTTTGGATGTTGAAAATGATAATATTGAGATCGGTCCTTTTCACATGGATTCTTGTGTGGCTTTGGCCACTTCAAATTTTTAGAATTTTGAATCTTCATTAAAATATTACTTCTGAATGTATTCTGTTGAATATGATTGGATGTTTCAAATTGATAGTGTTTTTTAGGTGTTAACTCGCTTAGTTTCTTCTGTGGGAGGTTTGTGCAACTTCTTCAAGGGTGTATAAATGTGCGCGAATAGCTTTGTCAGCAGTGATTTGAGCTTCCACGTGATGCATGAGATCAATGTAAGAGCGAACTGTTTTTCACATTAATGATGAATAAAAGGGCTTGAAACGTAACCATCCCAGAAAAATTCCCAATAATAACTCTGGATCAATTTCTAGAATTTGGTGGGCCTTATTAGAAAATCTTTGGAAAATATTCTTTAAACAACTTTTATTCATTTGTCAAATTCTAGAAAGATGAGAAGAGTATTTAATAATCCATCTATTTGTTATAAATTGCTCTACAAAAGGTCTAACGAGCTTATCGAAACTATGGAGAGTTCCTTTTGGGAGTGAATAGAATCAAGCACATGTCCACTTTTTATGGGTGGTAGGAAAATATGGGAAAGAATTGCATCAACTGCTCATTGTTTATGCATGATGGTTCTATAATGATCGATATGTTCATATGATTCAGATGTCTCATCATATGAGTTAAGTTTGAATCTTATTGGAATGGGGTGTTGGAGTAACATATCGGACAAAAGCGAAGACTCATGAGAACTACGATGAGTGAGAAAATGTTTTTTTTTCTTTAAAAGGAGTTCTTCTTGAGCTGTACATGGTAGCTCATCATGGATTACATGATATAGTTGAGCTAAGTTCTCCAAGAGTGTTGGAGAGTTGCAATTTGGTCGGGTTGCTCGAGATGGATGCATGAAATTAACAATATCCCAAAAAGCAGCTTCCTGACAAAGTTGAGGAAGAAGTCCAATGTGAGGAGGGTTTGTCGGTGGAGCATCCTTTACTTCGGGATCTCCGTGTGATGGTTATATTGGGGAAGATGAAACTCACCCACTCATGCTACTACTAGTTGTCGAGTTTAACATAGAAGCTGAAGACTCTCATTTCAAGATTTCTCCATTCTCCATATGCGTACCTGAGGGATAATAAGAGACATTTTAACCATCAAAGTGCTGCGTAATGTTGGGAAGTTGAGTAGAGGCTTCGGTCTAAGACCTAAAGGATGTACCCTTGAAGAATGGGTGTTAGAATGAGAAGCTTTAGTGTTGTACGAAGATCCAACATACATGTATATTTTGAAAGTAGTAGAAGGTGACATCAAGATTTTTTATGTGAATCCGTGAAAAAGAAAAAAAAATCAGTGGGCCTTGCCCAGACAAAGTATTTTACTATAACTGTCTTGTCACAAAGATACACTATTGTTCCACAAATGGGGAAAAATGGTCACAACACTACAAGTATTATACTTGTCTGCGTACAATATACACAAAACTACAGGTGTCAGAACAAAGTCATTGTATTCTGAGCACGATGGTTGTAAGTAGTCATCAGAATTTATCATCAGTTTTGTAATGTGACGTTATACTTTGCGACATCTTTGAGATATTTCATTACACATATTCAAGATATTTCGTTACACAATATCAGGGGATACATCATTACACAACAAAGTTCGCACTTGACAATGAGTAGTGGGTGGCGAGCGACAGTTGACGGTGAGCCTTAGGCTGCGATCGACAATGGTCAACTGCTACAAAGGTCAGAAATTATCGGAGTGTTCAGTCCAGAATAATATTGGCATTTGACAACTCACTCTACAAGTGAAGAGGGTTTATCTATTGCCTTTGGGAGAGTGGCATTTTCATGAGTCATCGAATAACAACTTTAGTTATAAATTTATAATTTGATTGAAAATTCATTAAGATATATATATATATATATATATATAATAGAGAAATATAAATAAAGAAACCATTTTTTAAAAAAAGTATTCTATAATAATATGCTGCATGCTTGGTTAACGGTTGAAAGGGCCCGTTCGATCTAGTTTTTAAAACTTTTCGTGCAACTCAATTCCTATGGATTTAAATGCTTAATATATAAACTTTAATTTTTATATTTGTAACATTTTATTTCTATATGAAAAAGTTTTTTTCGTATAATTTATAAATTAGTAGTATTTTTGTTGTGATGTGAAGAACATGAGTATTACAAATGTTAAAATTGATGTTTAGGGAGTTTTTTTGGTATTTATGTAAATGCCCCTACATTTTTTATTTCCTTTTATTTGCCGTTTGAGCATATCTCATCTTGCTTGTTAGGTAGTAATTCCAAACTTGTAGTGTAAATACATAGGAATTGGGTGTTATGAAAGCATAAGCTCCTGAGTTAAGGAAGATTTACATACATACCATACCACACAATTCATACAAATATGCCATCTTATTCCTTTAAAGATGTAATTCATTTTCTTAAAGTCAAAGTGACAAAATGAAGGTACTGATGTTAGATATGTAAATACATAGGAATTGAGTGTTATGTACATAAATGGCCCATTAAGTTAATTGCAAGAAATCTTATAGTGGTTTTCCTACCACAAAAGTAGCAACATCTTGCATCTACTTTGTCCCAAGTCGATTTCCATTGATGTAAGCTTGGTTCACAAGAGTCAAAGAAGTAATGGTGATTGGAAGGCGATTGGTGTGCATTGTGAATATGGTGGGGTTGAAGGGATTTTGAGAGTGATAGGTAGTGGGGTTTGATAATGATGGATGTGTGATATGTTGTGTGAGGGTGTTAACAAATGATCGGATAAATTTGGGTTGATGTTGACTCAACACGAACTTGGCTCTAAATTTAACCTAAAAATAACCTAAAAAATTGTATTTTTTTGCTAATATAATATGATATTATGTTTTATGTGAAATAGGTTGAACCAATTAATAATGTATTTGCTAACTTGATTAATAAACTTGTATGGTTTGTGTCTAGTCAAATTTGAGTAATAAGTGAACCTAATATGTTATTTGGAGCTGATATTCTTAATATTAAGAGAAAATATTACGTTTGTATCACGGATGATGGTGTGGATTATATCATATTGTGCGATCAACATTATGGTGAGATTTAACTTGTTGATCGCACGTTTGGGTTTCTCTAATATTAGAAAGCACGTGTAACCACAAGCCAACAGAGGAGTCAACATGCATGGCCACACGTGCGGAGTAAAATGTCTCCATGCGGCACGTGCAAGCAAAAGCGGAGCCAACATACTTAGCACGAATCTCGAGGCGGAGACTTTGTTGCATCGGGGCGGGCTAAAGGAGGAGAGGAAAACGAAAAAAAGGCATTATTGGTCTTTAACAAGCCATAAGATTGGCCAAATGCAAGCCTTTTTTTATTATTATATTTTATTTTTATAGGTATTTTATTTTATTTCTTTTTTTCATGGTGGGTGCGTGCGTGCGTGCTTCCAACTTTAAGTATTAAGCCCTCTTCTCTTTATTGTAAATTGGTCAGCCTTGCACGCTCATATGCCACATACCATATCCCCTTTGGCTTCAAAGCTTCACTTTATCTTGCATTTTTCTTATATTATAGAAATGAATTGTGAACTATTTTTTGGTGGTAATAAAATAATTTTTAAAGTCTCCAAAATGTCATTAGGTGATTGATGATAGGTGGTTTATGTAAAAAGGCATATTGATAGAGAAGATGGGCATTAATTGTCAATAAATGATAGGTGTCGAGTATTAGTTGTTGGAATGCATCGAGTAATAACCGAAGCGGAATGTTAGAGATTAGGTAAAATCAAGCAACGATGGTTAAATGAGTTGGAATATTTAAAACATACAAGTCATTGGGTTGGTTCTTAGGATTCAACATTAATCAATTTATCAATCGATTAGCACCCAACAAATATAAAGAAAACATGCCAAATCAACGTCTACTTGGGCTCCCCAAACAATTCATCTGCAATATTTGCATCATAAGGTATGGACTTCATCTGCTGTCTAAGCAGCAATAAGATGTAGCACATTCTGCTGCCTCTTCCCATTGTTGCCTATAAATATGAGCCAAATGGAGAGTTCGAAGCAGCAGTGAAGTGGCTTGCCGCTCCTCATTTTTTTTGTGCTTGAAAAAACTACATTTTGCTAGTTTTTTTTTTTAAAGATGAGGTAGAAAACTGTGTTTTGCAATCTATCCTGATTAAATGTGGCGGCTACTAGAAAGCTTTAGTCCAACTTCTTACAAAAAAATTATAATAACCACCATAATTTTTTGAACAGTCGCTTCTTCAAACAACTGCAACTGCCCAAACAAGCCAAATTTACTAGTAGGGGACCAAACATTTCAAATTTGAGATGCCTTCTTCAATCATTCTCAGAGATTTCTTCATTTCTTATGAATCAAATCTCTCACAGCCTCATCACACCCGTGAGTTGTGAAGTATGCTAATTTTTCTTAATTTTTCCATAATTTGATTTAAGAAAACTATTTTTTGAAAGAAAGGAAAAAAATAGCATTAATGTGAGTTGAATTTAAATAATAAATTGAAAAAAAAAACAACATTTTGCAAAACAAAAACATATAAACTATATTTCTTTTTATTAAAAATTATTAACTAACAAGTGTATCATCATGACATTCCTAAAAAAATTTGGCAATCAAGTGGCCAATATATAAATGAAAATATGGCACTTATTAGGATACAATGAAGAAAAAATGATTCATGTTTCTGACCCCATTTAGTAGGATAAAAGCTTTGTTGTTGTTATTATTAAAGTGGCCAATGTATGCAGAACAAAAATATATGTGATAATTCTGCCTTTAAGGCCTTACACGTTGCCATAGGGGAGAAAACATTATGCCGGATGTAATATTTTGTACACGAGGGTCCATAGCATGGTACTTGAAAGCCTTTAAAGCTTCCACACAACTCTGAAGACGAATGGGGCCAAAACTCACTCAATGAAAGAAGACCTCCTCCCAAACTAAATCAGCTTTAAAAAAAGCTTCTTCCCCCTAAGAAGCTCTTCCTCCAGTCGTTTTCCTTTCACTGTGCAGAGAGAGAGAGGGTTACTTCCTTCTTCCAATGGCTTTAGTTTCTGAAGAAATCTCTTATTTTGTATCTTTGTCAGCGAAGACTTATTGGGCTCTGCAATTGCTTTTCCTTGATAGGATTTCTCTTATCATTTTAGTTTATTTTAGTTGATTGAGTTTTGGTGCTCAGTCTGTCTGACAGAATGCAACAATGGCTCCTCCACAGAAGACTCCTTCGCTTTTACTTTGATTTGATCTCATCATGGCCCCCCTCTACCCCTTCATAAGAGAGGAGATGAAAAAAAATCAGAATAATAAAGACACTATATATATATATATATGTATAGTAGCATTAGAGAGGTATTTGTTACTTTATTTGAATGAATTTAATCTCAAATGCATCAGATTTTATATGCAAGATTTAAAATTCCTGACATCTTCCTTATAATTCTAGTTAGAAGTGTCAAATCAGGTTTGTAGGCAGGGCTTGGCTCGTGTTCGGCTCGTTCGAAATAGCTCATGGCTCGTGTTTGAAATCGGCTCGTGAACAGTGTGTTTGTGTTAGGCTTGAATCGTTAAACTTAAATTGAGAAAAACAAATGTAAAGTGTGTGATTCGAACCTGAATCAAATATATACAAAAGAAGACAGTAACCACATTGCCACATGAGATGTTTTATATATAATATATTGTTATATAAAAACTTATATAATTTTTTTTTTATTTCGAGCTAAAACGAGCCGAACACGAGCGAACAAAGAGCTGTTCGTGTTCGACTCATTTATAATTCGAGCTTTAAAAATTTGTTCGTGTTCAACTCGTATACTTAACGAACGAGCCGAACACGAGCTACTTAACGAACTGAACACGAGCTGTCGCGAACAACGAGCTTTTTTGACAGCCCTATTTGTAGGTTGAGTTTGAGTCTTATCTGATTCGACAGGATTCGAAATTGCTAGAGCTGAATTTTACATGAGTGAGAAATTCAAACTAGAGCACCACCTACCCACAAGCCATTAACTCAAACTCGAACCGTATAACTCTTTTGATATATGAAATAACAAATATTCAGGTCAATTTCGAGTCAATCTACGGTCAATTCCTTGTAGGCGGATTGATTTTGAATTAATTTAGGTTCGATGGGTCATTTTCGATTCATTTTAGGGTTGGCGGGTCAGCCCTAACCCGACCCAAAAAATTAAATTAATTAGGATTTTTAGCCCAAACCCTAACCAAAAATTATTCGGGTCAACCCGAAGTTAAATTTTTCAAGTCGGACTTGAATTGAATTGACACCCCTAATTCTAACTCTCAACCAACAAATTTAGATGACTTCTATTATTAAAATATATTTACATTCAACTCAAAATAATTAAGTAGAAAATTTTTAAATGATTATTTATTTATTTATTTTTGCCAAATTTAGTTTTCTTTATTGATATTATTTTTTTTATATTGAATTTTATTTCAAATTTAAAATCAAATACGGCCCGGAATTGTTTGAATTTAATTCCATTTAATTTGAAAATTGCATTTATTGGCTGGTCGTTTGATCATTTATTCCTCCCATATTCCTGCCATCTACGGCATTGGGGGAATACCAGCGTCCGTTTGTTGAAGGGCATTAATAACGTTCACTTTTATTAAATTATGAGGACCGTTTTTTTATTAGACCGGTTCAATATAAGGGTCGGTGGATTAAAATGTTTTAAAATAAACTGCTTTCATGCTGTATGTCTAACTTCATATCTACTTCTATAAACTATTATCACCGACATATCAAAAGTAAATAAATATAAATATGCATTTTATTTTAAAAAAAATTAATATTTATGTTCGGTGTCCGAAGGTCTGCAACGGTAGAGTAATAAATTATTCTCTTAGCGTTGCATAAAAATCAAACACATATTTTGGTAGTTAAAGTAAGCAAGCAGGTGGAGACATCTCAATTTTTAGTTAGAAGATTATGGGAAGCGGAAAAAATGGGGTCTATCCCAACTGAAATAATTTACTATGAATACAGAGTGCACTGGTCATCTCTTCTCCTGAATTAAAGAAGATAAAACAAGAAAGTTGATCATTGTAAATATACAACGATAGTTCATTTATAATAGCTGGAGTATGACTATAATGAATATAGTTCTCGGTGATAATACACTGCAAGTATAGCGATAGTAGTTTCTCGGGAATGTTGTATATGGTTGTAGCGTCAACTTGTTGTATATGTCATAGTTGAAAGCCACGATTGTTTCAGAAATATTGGTTGGCCACAAAGTCCACAGTAGGAAGTTGAGGAACAGTGAGACATGTAAATAGTAGTTGGTCACGTAAGCTGTTGTACTGAGTTGCTATGACATTCATAGACAAGCCACAAATGTTGGAGACGGGCGCTGCACGAATTGTAGACCAGATAAATCATACTTGGTCACATAGTTCGTAGCAGTGAGTTTTGTGATGATGTCTGTAGGCCGCAGTTCATGACGCATATCATAGTGATGAGCTATGATGACATTCATAGGCCACAGAGACTAGAGTTGGGAGCTGCAAGAGCTATGAACCACGTAGACCATAGTAATGAAATGTGTTGCATTTGTCTCGTCGAGGCACTTGAATTGACTATAAGCATGTAAAATTTAGAATTCGTTTGACCTTCCATTGGACACCATAAGCTTCAAAAAATGGCTTAATGACTTGATATGGGCTTGAGTCAACCCATATTAAATCAACTTTGATGTCATTATGTTTGTCTCGCCGAGTATGTTAAATTGACTGTAAGTTCGTTGAAATTTGTGTTCTTGATGATTTATAATGTGAGGTTGAATGTTTCTTTCTCAAAAGATTCTCCAAGATCTGTATTAATTGCCCTGAGATTTCTGTCAAATGACAAAATTTGTTGATGGTTTATCAAGACATCTATTTACTAGGTATTTGATTATAATCTTTAATTATACCAATAAAATATTTAATGCATAAAAATATTATATGTTTTAATATATTTGTAGATAATAAAAAACATGCTTATCAAATGATGATGAGACAAACATACCTAATCAAATATAAATAATTGTGCCGACCAGATATGCTCCGAGCATGATTGTAAAAGATAATTGTGCGAGTCCAACCCAACCTGATCGATCATTAGGGCTGTCAAAACTGTTCGTTGTTCACGAACAACTCGTGTTTGGCTGCTTGGCTAAGTTAAGGAGCCGAACAAGAACAAAGATTTGTTCGTTCGTGTCTGGTTCATGTTGGCTCAAAATACTACTCATCATTATGTATGTATGTATGTATGTATGTATGTATGTATATTGATGAGTAGTTAACGCGTAAGGAACCACGAGTTGCTCTTTTCTTTAAAAAAAATATATTGATGAGTAGTATTTTTAAAAAAATTAATTGAATTAAAAGTATTAATTAAGAAAATAGAATAAAATTTATTAAATTAGATTCAAATAATATTTTAATATAAAAAAAAATTTAAATCTTGCTTCAACCCTTAACATCTTATGGTTACGTGATTAGGTTTGTCAAAACGACTCTTTGTTCGTGAACAACTATTGTTAGGCTCGCTAAGCAAACGAGTCAAACACAAACACACTTTTTGAGCTCGAAATATAAACGAGCCGAACGCAAGCGGGCTCGCTCATGTTCGACTTGTTTACACCCCTACCCATCATAAAACCTTGCAAAGCTCGACAAAGCTACCCTGGCCCGCCCATATATTAGTTATAGTATTAGTAGCCATTATGCACTTGACCCATCCCAATGACCCATATAGCACCTTTTAAGTCCAGCGTTTTATAATCTAATGGGAGTTGAGGTCCAAGCATGGTGACTTAGTCACTTTCTTAAAATTGTTTGTAATATTTTATGCTCTTCAGAAATTATATAATGATGCATTATTAACTCATTTTGTCATATTACAAGGATTGATATTGAAGTAATTAGTGTGAAACTTGAAATATTTTTATTAAAAAATATTTCAACTCAAATTAAAAATTACACAAAATTCAATCTCAGCAAACTTATATTCAAACTAATTAACTCAATGTGGCGAACACTGACATTAAAATTGGTTCAATCTGAGTCAAATCAAAGCACTATGACCTATGTGACTAACTACATCATACATAGCTCACAAATCGTACAACTCACAACTCTGACCTTTGTGGCCTATAGATGTTACTACAACTCAACACTACATTCAATGTGACCAATTATAACGTAAGAGACTCACAAATCATGTGACTCCAACATTTGACCTCTACGACTTATAGACGTTATCACAACTTATCATAATGACATACGTGACCAACTACGACCTACATGATCCACAAATTATACAGCTTCAAACTTTGGTCTTCTGCAGCTTATGGATGTTATTATAGCTCACCGCTTTGACCTATATGACAAACTATGTCATATATGGTTCATAGCTCATGTAGCTCTCAATTTCAACATCTGTGGCCTACAAATGTTAGCACAACTCACCACTACGACATGTGTGATCAAATATGGCCTACGTGATCCACACAGCTCATACGGCTCCCAACTCCAGCCTCTAAATCCTAAAAACGTTATGTGGGCTCACCACGACGACGTATGTGACCAATTATGACCTAACTAGTTCACAGTTCAAGCAACTCTCAAATCTAGCCTCTATAGCCTACGAACATTGTCACAACTCACAATTACAACATATGTCACTAATTATGACTTACGTGGCTCACAACTTATGCAATTCCCAACTCGGGTCTCTACAACCTACAAATGTTATCGTAGCTCACCACTATGACCTGCTTAACCAACTGCAACCCACATGGTCCACAGTTCATGCGGCTCCCAACTCAAAGATCTATGGTCTACGGGCGTTATCGTGACGCACCACTGCGGCCTATGCGACCAACTACTACCTATGTGGTTCATAGCTCAAGAAGCTCCCAACTCTGACCTCTGCAATATACAGACGTTATCACAACTCACCATTACGACCTATAACTCCTCTTAACAACTTATGTGACAAACTACAACCTACGTGGCTCATAGCTCATGCAACCCCTAAATCTGACTTATGCAGTCTATGAATGCTATCATAGCTCCCAACTATACCCACTATGGCCAACCGATACTCCTAAAGCTACCTCTTACGACCTACATTACCAACTACTAGTACAATTTTCAACTATGGACTATGATAAGCTATCACTACTAACATCGAATACAATATTCATAGTAGAATACTATTTCCATAGCAATCAACTATGTCCTTGACGACCTGTTATGACCATTATTGTTGAACTAGCATTGTACATAAATATTGTAATTCAGTCTTCCTTAATTCAAGAGGAGATTAGACTCTTGTACTTAAAAAAAATTCTTTAGCAGATTACTTTAACTAGATAATGCCCCATGGTTTTAATGTTTAAATATTTATGTTTAAATATTTAATTATAAAACTAATTAACAATTAATTAAAAATTTAATTAACTAACTTACTGTTGAGCAATACTTTAATATTATTAATTAATCATTAATTAACTATTTAATAAATCTACATCATTTGTAATTAAACATACTTAAATTATAATTAATGCAAAATAACAAACTAATATATCATTATTTTGCAATTAATTAATTATACACTATTAATGATAAATTTAACAAAAACATTTCAAATTATGATGAAATTAATTCGAGGAACATTCCACTTAATTACTTACTAAACAGTACACTGTAACATTAGTACCCTACTAAAACACTTATTTTATTTTTAAATTAAACAGCTAGCCTTCATTAACTAAAACCTATAATTAATTAATCATATACTAGTAAATAAATTTATGCGCAGCTTATTTTATGACATTAAATACAGTAATTCATACTGATTTAAACTCTCTTACATCGAAATCAACATTTACTAATATTCTAATTAATCATTAATCAATTATAATTACGTTTGAATTAACTATCCATGCTTTCTAATTTTAATTATTTATATTTTTAGCTCAGGTGTGGTGAGTGTAGTGCTGTCAAAAAGGCTCGTTGTGTCAAAAATGCTCGTTGTTCGCGAACAGCTCGTGTTCTGCTCGTTAAGAAGCTCATGTTCGGCTCATTAATTTCATTCGATAAGTTAACGAGCCGAACATGACATAAGGTGTGTTCGTTTATGTTCGGCTCGTTTTGGCTCGAAATACTACTCATCAAGTATATATATATATCTTTGATGAGTAGTATTTTT